>NW_010509863.1:0-59073 GCF_000687285.1 Phaethon lepturus
TATATATTTTTTTTTTTTTTTTAAAAGTGGTAGGGATCCAGTTACACAGAGGATGGAAATTTGTTTGATTTCCTTACTACTACTTGCCATTTCCTGGCTTTTGAGTCACACTTGTACCTTTACTCTATTGAAGTGTGCGTATCTGTCAAACAGGTTGAGGTAGAAATATATGAATTTCACACTGGGAAGCAGGTATCCTGGTACCAAACAGGCACAGTAGTTTCAGGATGATATGGAATGAGCTTTGAGGCAGAGGTGCAATTTCTGCTTTTTTTTTTTTCCTCACTGACATTAACAGTGTCAGAGTAAACTTAGAAAATGCTCAGTCTGGTTTATTGCTGCTCTGTAGTATTTCCATTTTGTTTTATTGCTGCTCTGTACTATTTCAGAACCCTCCAATGCTGTGAGGTTCTGTTACATTCAGAGACACTGCCATCTTGAGCCAAAGATATTTAATTTTTTTAGAGAGTAAATAGTGTAAATTGTCTAACTGTCAAATAAAGCAGTCAACAGACCTTGCTGACTGTGTGCAGGGTGGGAGAGTTAGGTCACCACAGATATGACAAAGGTGGGGGGGCAGGGTGATAGATAGTTTGTTTTTGCTGCATGAATTGGAGAGGACAGAGAGGGATGGTGAATTTCAGAGAGAATATTTGGTACTCTTAGCCTAGGAAAAAAAATAGAGGAAAAAAAAGAAAAGTCTAGATCATAGTCCAAATATGCACACTTGTCATCACAGAGCATCCACATGACCCCATTATGCAATTTGGGGAGAGCTTGCAGTAAGTACTGTTTGCTTCCTTAGGACTTGTACCCAGAGTGCTCTGGTGGCTTACTGTTATGCTTTTTGTTACACTATAAGTTGTTGAACTTTAATTTAAATTTTACTTTTTTTAAATGTAACTGCTCTCTTTCCTTTATACTTTTCTTTATCAGCTGAACAGCCTGTTCTGCTAAGTTCAGAATAGTTTCATAGCATCTTGTGATCTTGTACATCCCTAGTAAATGAAAACAATATTGAAGGAAGCACACAATAATATGGTAAAATGAATGCAGTAATGTGCATCCTTACTTGTAAATTCTGTGTTCTACCATGAAGAACTGATGTCAAACAGTATAATATTTTATCTATATAGACATACAGTTGTTCAAGTCATCCAAAACTAGTCAAGCAGGAACACAAACTGACTTTCGTTCCCATGGTTGTGCTATACTGATAGTTCCTCGGAGTTTGTTTCCAGTCTACATGTCAGTATAATTTCTTGCATATTCCGATTCTAAGTACTCTTTTTGTACAGCAAATGTCCTGCTCTGTAATATTATCTTTACTAATGCTAATCTAAAATTGTAATCCAAATGTTGCAGCAGGATGGACTCTTATACCGCAGACATAAAAAATCGTGTTTCAGTACTGTGTTCAGCATTTGCTTAGAGTATTGTTAAGGTACTTCAACTGGGTAACCATGTATTGGATCAAATTTTGCCACCTAGAGAATAAATGTATGCATCTAATATATATGATGGACAGAAATACCACATTAATATTCATACTGTTGGTAAGGAACAGATCACCTCTCTATTTGCTTATTTCTAGGCCAACTTTATGATGGATCTTCAAAACAGGCATCTCAATGTACTGTAAGGAAGGTGAAAAATACCTTTCTAGCTTATACAGCCTTGTTCACCTTGTTCACCAGACGGGACAGGTAATGGTTGTATATTTTATACTCATAGACTTTGTTTAGGAGACCTAGTTAATGTAAGTTAAGTTATTTCAAAGGCAATGCCTATCTCACCATCTGCAGAAGCACCAAACTTCTATCATCACAGTGCTAAAAGGCAACTTGTCAAGAATGTAAGTATCTGCGCTGCAGGCAAAATTGTGACACGAAGCAGAGAATGTCAAGCGCATGCTCGGTTGCTCCAGGGCCTTGCTGTCTTCTTTCTTTAAAGAGTGGTTCTGTCCCAGGTTTTTGTTGCTCTCCAGTGGTTCTTCCAAAATGTGCACATACTTGATCAAGATGGATACCAGTGTTTAGTCTCCAAGCATCAAAGCACTGTGACTTTCATTTCTGTTACTGCTAAAAGAATGAATCACTCCAAATTTCCCATTAAAAAGATTTACCTTTAGTTCCATCTTGTTGCTTTGCAAGTCCAGTTTGACTAGCTGTTTCTAAAGATACATGAACATTAAAACCTAAAACCTCTCCTTTTCCTTCCTGTTGGTATGCTTGCCTGCTTTGGAAGTTCTTTATCTATACATTGGACTGAGAAATCTATGTAATGCTTGCTCCCATTTTCAAGCAAACTCAAGTCTCCAACATTTTCAGTTTCCAATGTACGTTACTTACGTATGCTGTAAAACCTTTTCAGCTGCTGTGTTCCTGCTAGTTGCTCTGATTTTTTTACTATGTTGTGACACCATAACAGAATATTAGATTATAGCAGGGTAATGTCGTACATAATAACAAGAAAACATTTAAAACCTGGAGGTTGACTTACCCAATATACTCACATGTTTAATCCCAAACTTGATTTCTTTTCAGAAGGCTGCTTCCATGATTAAAACATTTTGAATGCAAATATCTTTTTTAAAAGCAAATTCAAAAGATTCACACCTTCATGAATCAGACATTTTGCACTCTGGAGCAGTAGATGAATAGATTAGGTTCTTGCTAGAAATGATTTAATAAGTTGGACTGGCAAATGATGAATCAGACAGCATTCTAAAAGTCTTTAATAAGTCAGTATACTGTTTCCTATGTCAGATCTTGTGTTTGTTTTCTTCTCTCTCTTCTTTATTCTAAGTTAAAATCTCCAGAAGCACTAAAGCTCAGACATGCAGAATAATTTTAGTGAGATAGCAGATCTCAAGACTGGGACTAGAGCAAAGCCTGAATGAATCCTGCGTTTGGATAAGAGTTTCTTGCCTTTTTCACAGGGTTTGCTCTGCTAATTAATCAATCTTTGAATTGTGGCGAAAGCATAGGCATAAAAATGCACGTGTATGTGAAAAAGAAGACAATGACAATTTTATAGTTAGGGTTTTGTTTGAAATCTGTCATTTTCAGGTTTATATGCCAGAAAAAGCTGCTATTACCTACCATATGTTCAAAATAGGTATCCTTAATCTTTGCAAGTTCTCTCAGACTAGATTTACATTGTATGGAGTCCTCTTGCACACCCTGAAAAAATAATCACTATATCTCCTTTTCAGTGTAGGTTTTACCTATTTACAGCCATTCTGTGACAGCTGTTATAGGTTCCCAGAGATTCATTCTTGAGTTTATTTTTTTTTTTTTTGCTGTCACTGACTATTTATACTGCCTGCATTGACTTTTTTCCAAGCAGTGAAAAATATTGATATCTTCATATGGTCGGAAAAACTTGGCAGATCACTGTAAAGAGTATCCAAAGTGACACTCTCTCAAATACATTACATGTATGTATAACATACATACTTAAGGGCATGCCCAAATTTTAAGGCTAGGCAATCCTAGCCCAAATGATACATATTTATGATGAGCAAACCTGACAAAAAGACTGGAAAGAAGATACTGGGGAGAAAACCCAACCCAACAACAAAAAATCCCCACAGCAAAACCTGACCTTTTTTAACATTGTTGGCTAAGAGAAGAGGTATTGCATGAGCCTACATGGAGCATCAGCCCACCCATCAGAGACAGGGGTTTTGGAAGCTGCAGGAGATGGCAAAACATTAGGTGAAAGCAGACCTCTCAACATTGGAGGTTATTCAGGCTTTTGCATGTTCCTTGTGTAGGAATGGCATCACTTTCTAAATAAGTCTTGGGAAAGAGCCCCTGAAATGGTTAACTGGTTCAGAGAATAAAGCTAGCAGTGTGGGACTGAGACAGCTGATTTCTTTGGTTTGGTGACTGAAATGAGAAAAGTAGAGAAGGTACTGTCTTACAACAGCTTAAAACCAAAATTTTTCTCCTTGGTGAAAAAAGGCAAAAAACCAGGAATGATTCACTTTCTCTTAGAAAATTATTCTGACTGTTCTGATTAAATGTAACCAACTTTGAAAAGGGAAACTGACTTTTTTTTTTTCCAAATCTTAAACCATATTTTTTAAATTATGTTAAATAATTCTTGGCTATAAAGATAATACTAAACTTGACTTGAATTCACAAAGGCAAACAGTTGAAACTGCACTCAATGTTGTTGCAGAAATGCAGAATTATCAAGTTTCAGTTGTTGTGTTTCAAGGTAATAACAGCATACCAGATGTCAGTCAAAGAAGCTGGAAGAAATTATAGCATCTGAAAAAGACCATTTAAAAACTGCCTGTTTGGCCTGCCTAGTGCTGTCATGGCAAATCCTCTGTTGCTTCAGTGAACTCCACTTGGATGACTCTGTGCACTCATGTGAAATACCCATTAAAATCAAGGGGGAGTCTGCAGAGGCTCAGGAGTCTGCAAGTGTAGAATTTACTACTGCATTATTGACTAAACTACCCCTCTAAGACAGGTATGGCTAAAAAATAGATTGGTCTCTGAAAACACCAGATGCAAAAGGTCTCAATTCATGATTTCACCTTATTAAGTCAGGAATGTAATCCAGAATGAGAGACAGCAGAAAAAAGAGAGTCATGATGGAAAGTTACAGTGTTGTGTCATGCTTCCTATTAAGGTGAGTTAGTTCTTTTTAGAACTTCAGGTTTACTCTTAATTTCTGATGCAGCCTTTTTCTGCATTAAACAAGAAGAGATGCCAAATCTTTAGTTGACATTGGGATGAAAATGATTGATGCTCCTAGATATGTGCAGGATGATTGAAAGGAAGAATTTTAATGCTGTAAAAATAACACCAAAGTGTTTGCTCTACTGACAGGCAAGATGATGTTTTCGTTCAATGGCAAAAAGAGGGTAAGCAAATGGTTAATGTTAATGGGATGGAAATGCTATGCATCTAAGTAGAGGTCTGTACAAAATGGCTGCCTGCAGCCTTAACTGTTAATTAGCTCCAATACTGGTTCAGCAACCACAGCCGTGTTTCATGTGACCTCACTGGTGTGGCATCTGGGCAATTATCTTTGGGATAATGAGCCCCTTCATCCATAGCAGAACAACAACATCTCACTTGGCTTGCGAAAGATCAGAGCCAATCTGCGGCTCATCAGGGTGCCTGCCGTCCCCTTTGTATCACACCTTATTTCAAACCTAACCTTTCACATCCTACATTAATTGTCTTTAGATTAAAAATTAATGAATCAATTTTAACAGCATTGGGGGGAGGGTAATAAGCACAAAGTATCATCCAAGGGGTAATTTGGATCTTAAATATTCCTGTCTGAGTTTTGAAAAGAAAGAGAAACAACATTCCAGATCACTGGTTACAAATGATCGTAATCTTTTTCATCTATGAAGAACAGTAATTGACAGAAAGTATGGTCCTTCTTCCTCAACAGTACAGTTTTAATGAAAATAATTCTTACTAACTATTCACATAATGTACAAAAATTATAGAAAGAGCCACCAAAAGACTGTACCTTTTTTCATGTTGTGCGTTTTTTGGGGGTTTTTTTATTCCTCATCGTGGTGTAGAGCAAAGCTTTTAAAACATTTGACCCTTCACAGAGGGTTTTCACTTGTTTCAGTTCATTCTTCAAGGGTAATGTGAAGACTTGCTTGATTCCACTGAAGTAATTGAACATGTCGTGGCTAAATTTCTGTAAGACTACTCTTTCATGTTTATTGATGAGCTATGAAGCTTTTCCCCTTACTTTGAAGAGTGCTTATGAAGATATGTTGCAATTTCATAAGGTGTGGCAATCAGTGCAGGAACATGACATGAATTGCTAATGTTTTGAATTGCTTTGTTTCAACAAAGTGTAAGTAGGAAATAGTTACAGAAGCTCAAATTCTGTCTCCATTCCCTAGATTTTGCTGTTTATGTGGTTTCATCTTTTTTCCCCCACTTGTACAGTACAGTTAGGCTTCTGCAGACCTTGATTAAACTGAGAGAGAATTATGGTTTAATTTTCCTCATGGTCTGTGACAAGGGCACTTCTTCCAGCTAAGAGTAGCTACTGAGTTTCCTTGAAATGGCAGCTGGACAGGTACCTATTGGCTAATATAAAGCAACAACGTCAATATTTGTTCTGTTGTTGTCCCTTTTTTTTTAATATAAGACAACACTAATAAATCGTCATGCTGTGAGACCTACAGAACATACCTTTGATGGCTCTGAAAATATCTTCCTTGTTTTTATTCACACGGCTATTCTCAAATTTGCTTTTATGCTCATTCAACTGTAACACTCTACCTATGGTTTTCATGTCTTTGAACTGTTAGTTTCACAACTCTTGTTTTTCTTTCCTTTGGATAAAACTATTATATTAGATTAATACAAGTAATTAATTTACATTGTAACCTGCAGACTTTTCATTATCACACTGGAAGGTGAGAAACTAAAAGATTAACATGCATAGGATATTTGCTTAAGAAAGTCAGGAGGAGATTTTAATGTTTTTATATATAAAATACACATACAATTCTAAGCTGCCTTGATCATCCTTCTGCACAGCTTAAAAATTACTTTGAATTTCAGCTGTTCAACCTTCATGAGTACAGTAAGTTGAAAGATCTGTTATGGAATTTAGATTACATAGATAATTTAAAGGCAAGGTATTTACCCTCAAAAGTTACTTCTGACAGTCATTTCACAACTCAGCTTTCTGACTGGTTTGCATTGTGTGTTGTGAGGGATGGCAGCAATGTTTTGGGAAAAGCATATGTCACCCTGTGCCTCATCAGCTAGCGCTGATGCCTTCTGATAGCTGTTTCTCATCAGAACCTATTTCCTTTTATTCTGGATACCCAGTGAATGCAGCTTCTGTTGCTGTGCTTAAATAGCCATTTCCTGACATTAATTATCATCTGTGCAGTTCCTCTATTGATCTATTCCTGTGTTCTGTTTGCCCTTTCAAGTGCTGCCACAGCTTTGATGAGAGAAAAATTTAAAAAGTCTATTGTTACCTGCAAACACTCCTCCTTTTCAGTGGATAGGCAAATTAATACATAGGCTCTTTTGCCACTAAAATCTCCCTTATGAATCTTTATGAGACATCACAAATGTGCAGAATGTAAATACGACAGCAGTACAGTTCAATCAGCAAAGGTTAATGAAGACAGCCTATTAGTATCCTGCTGGGTTTGTTGCTGAATGTGTTGTAGTAATGCCTAGAGGCTTTGCTCTCAAGGGAGCCCCTCTACAGTAAGGCAGCGCACGCACCATATGTAGACAGAGAAATAGAGAATGCTTCTAAGTTCACAGACAAGGCTGACAAAAGAAGTGTAATTGAGATGACTGACTTAAAAATAAAATTTAAATAGCATGCAAGGACCATTCACAAGGGTCCCTATCTCCTACTTTGCTAAGGTGGCTATGGGAATGAGTAAGTTATTAAGCACATGACTTGAAAAGGGAGATAGAGGAAATTCTATGATTCAGTGAAAATGTGGTCCAAAAGAATGTCTCAGACTTTTTAACAATGGTGGGGTACTTTACACTGTGACTATCCAAGTCAAACCAGTATTATTCTAACTTTACAGAGGGAGGCTAAAGATAGATAAAAATTCTTCTTGCAAAAATGAATGGGAGTGACTGGCTAAGGCTTATGCTTAAGATAAGGATGTATGTCTGAGTTGCAAAATGATTTCCCATCTCCTGCATCACATTTCTACATCAAAAGTATCATCTTTCCTTGTATTCTGTGTTATTATAAATCCAAATACAGTGTCTCATATGAAACAGGAAATTCTTCAGTGCAGTTGTTTACCAGTTTTATATTTTTTTGAATTTTCGAGGCATTATCCATCTGTAATCAAATCCTTTCTTTTCTAAATTCAAACTAGCTCTTATGCATTCAGGGTTTGAGTCAAATCTTTCAAGGCAATGGCTCGCTGTGGATTGCCCTACCCCCTCCAAGTTTTCCTTTCAGTTTTGCTTGGAAAATATTTTTTTGCATCATTCCTGGTGTTTGCTCCTCTTATAACCAGTATATTACTGTTTGTTTTTTTTCACATTGAATAAAAATGTACTTAGCAATTGCTATCTTTTTTTTTGCCCCCTTTATTTACTAGTTCTTAGCCTGTAAAACTTAATTTGCTCTGTTTTTTAAATCTGGTTAGATTACATTACATACATGGGTATAAATTGTAAAAGACATCTATTAGCCTTGAGCTTCCTATTTGTCTCTCGCTTTAAACCATCTTGTGCTCCTATGGTATTGCCAAAGAAGAAATGATGGCTAGTGCTAATTGGGAGACTTACAGAATGCTGATGCCAGAAATGTGTTTCAAGCCCTGCTGCTTGCTTTTTCGGAGACCTCTGTCAGGCACTGTCATACTTCACTGAAGTTTTCCAACCTGGGCTCTAAAAATTGTGCTCTCTAGTTGCCTATGGATAACATGCCAGTGCTGATTTTCAGAGCTGCTGGATGCACACAGTTTCCTCACACTTTAAATAATTGCAGGCCTGCAAAGCTTCCAGAAAATCAGGTTGTTTCCTCTAACACCAAGCTATGGATATAGACTCCTCATATTGTGCATACATTTGACTTTGTAGGTCTTCCACCATCGTTACTTAAACTGTCTTGCTCTGATGCATTTTTTGCCTGCATTTTTTTCCCCCCGAGCTCATGATTTTGCCTCAGGTCACTTAGGTTATTGTTAATGGTACATCTTATATTGATGGGGAGGAAAAAAAGGCATTTTGGATGAGTCAGGCTGAAATACTCCCTTCCCCTTTCTGTGATTATCAGAAGAAAGTGCTCTTTCTTTGCTGCCAGGCCAAAGGCAAGAGTTTGGGGGTAGGACAGGTCATCCGAAGGTCATTTAAGTACCAGGTTCTATCTGCTTTAGGTACCAGTCTGGTAGGGAATGCTAGAGAGCACAGCACAGAGTCTGAAGTTGCTCAAAGTATCCCAGTCATTGCAGATGAGCACATATGAGGATAAAACCTGCTGTTGATTCTAGAGGTTGGTTGTGATCTGGAAGAGGAAGGCTGTTTTGGTACTGAAGTTATTTCTGAGGGGTGAGCTAGAGAGTAAGCTGCTTGCTCATAGCAAATGACATCCGTACATCTGTCAGAGGCTTTCCAGATTCTCTGTCCTGGTTTTGAGTGCCAGGGGCAGGTCTGGCCCGTCTCTTTTTGGAGCTGACGGCAACTGGTGCTATTTTAAACAAGTCCTTTGCTTCTCCAAGTGCTGACATATGCAGGGTGAAGTGTTAGCATTTTATAACATTGTGAAGTGTTGCCAACTCAGGAGTTCCAACCTAACAACACAAACACCCGAATTATGAAGTGCAACTAGTAAGTTTGTTAAATTTTCGTTGTTACTGGAACTTGAAGAGTTCTAGTTTCCAGGCTTCTCTGTGTTACAACAAGAAGGCCTAGAAACACACTGCTGAAAACCCAAAGGAAAATCAGAGGCTCTTCAGCAGCTGATCCCCTTCAGCTGGAGTGAGAGCAATAAAAATACCAAATATAACATGGCCTGGTGACTCTGAAGATACCATATCTTGCTGCAGGAGAGAGCCATTTGAAGGAAATCTTTTTTGTTACGGTGACAATGTTCTGGAGTCTGAAGATATCCTTCTCATGTTACAGCCGCCTCTTGCCAAGCTGTGTAAAACAGTTTGCGCTACATGGTTTAAATGTGGGGCGTTACCAAATGCTGTTGCAGAACGACTGATAGGAAAAAATGCCTCCTCCCTCTTGAGACATTCCTTGAAGTGATTTCAGAGCTAAGAGGAACAGTTTGAGAAATGTCTTTAATCTAGCAGAAGTCCTGTAATTTACAATATCTCTTTCTATGACGTAGCATGACAACACTGATTTTAAATACTTGTGGCTATGCATGCTTTAACATGGATTAGTGTTACTCTCTTGTTATATATTCTAGTTATCTCAGGATGTGCTTAAAAAGCATGTTAAAAACAATATAAGCCATTCATGTAAATATTTCTCTTGCCTGTGAATGACTTTAAGCATAGAAATTTCTGATATATGAGAGGTAACAAACACATTTATAAAGAAACTACTCAAGTCAATGGTTTATGAAAGATGTTAACATAAGTTAATGCCATCTGGAAATAAACAATTAGATGAAGATGGAGAAAATAAAAATTGGTGTGGCGTAACTTTATTCAATGTTATTTGTCTGTGACTAGAAGTCTAAGCCATATCCTGAATTTACTGAAAAGTTACCTTTATTTAGATTTCAAGTAAGTAAACATTTACTGAATATTCTAAAATTCAGTAAACCATATTCTGCTTAAGAAGTCACATGCAACTTTATAAGCTTAGCAGGTTTGAAAGTTGCTCTCTTGAGGCAGGTTTCAGCTACATGGAACAATAAATATAATGATGGCTATAGTTTTTCAGATTAGTTCCTTCTGTATCCTCTTTGATCCCTGACGTCAAAGAAAGTTGAATAGCTTTTCACTACCCCTTCCCCTGCATTGGAGATGTGCAATTCTTTAGGTTTTATGACATATCAAGATGAAGAATTTTAAGAACTCATCTTTCCCTACTTTCACTACTGAATAACTCCTGTCCAGCTGATGCACTTCGAACCACGGGGGGTTTTTTTGTCTATGTGGAGTGCTGATCCTTGCTCAACCTTATGCTAGTTACGTCTGATAGCATTTATGATATAGTCAAGCTCCAGCAAAAGATGACCAGAATTTACATGTAATTTCTGTCTGTTTGCAGAGCCCAGACAGCCTCAGGCTTGTGGCTGTGTAATGCACTGTTGGATGTTTCTTGCAGGACCTCATGTTGTGTAGTCAAGAATTTCAAATTTGCACTTTAAAAAACAACTCTAACATAACGACATGGTTCTTAGGAATTTAACAGGGTGTAATACAAAATAATGCATGTATGCAAGAACATGAATTATGACACCTATGGGAACCATAACTTTGCATTTCCTGACTTTTGAGTGTTAAAGTGGGTTTTAAATTCCTAGTCATACTAGCATTAATATAGTTTAGTGCAGCAAATACCTTTCCTGGCCCTCGCCCATTTTTCTTCCAGATCCCACCACGAGTTTCACTGTTTTTTAGGGGGGAAATAAACAAAACTCTTAGTATATGCTTAGGATTCTTGCTCTACCTTAGTTAACAAATGCAGGTCATACTTTAGATAAAATAACCTTTAGTATTTTGCTTAGTTTGCACAGCAGGTATAAAGGAGAAGGTGAGAGAGCTACTCAGCTGTGGGTGCTTGTTAAACAGTGGGGAATGCAGAAACTTTTAAATAAAACAAATCATGCTTGCAGGCAGAAAACTTGAAAAAATGAGTTTAAGTAGAGCAGTACTGCTTCTATTTAGCACACATGGGGATTTTACAGTGCTGTGATAGCAACTTAAAGTTAATGCAGACCTGAAAATGAGGGGTTGTTTCAAACTTAACATGGTTTCCTCTCGGTGAATATATTGGTGGCAATTCTGAACAGTAATTGTGTCCGTAGTGAGGAAGTTGTGTTATTCTCAAAGGCTTTATCTGAAATATATTTAAAATTAAGACAGATGAGGACAAGATGGTGAACCTGGACTAGAATACTGCTTCTGGAAGAGTCTGGGGTTTTGATATCGATACTGGTGAACATGTTTCCTTGTTTACTTCCTTGAGCTAAAATGAAAAAAACTGATGTTTGAAACCATGGTGATGGGGAGCAGTATCTTCTGCATTCATGAAGCCCTTAGCAGTCTCTAAACCACTAGTGTAGGGATGTAAAAGGGAGACTTAAAGAATGAGCTGTTACTGCCTGACCCATCTACTTTCTGAAATACCGGCAGAGGTAGCTGTAGAGTTCCCCATTGAAATTATCATCCTGGCACCGCATCAAAACAGTGAAAAAATATTCAGCATTCTTAATAATTCTAAGGTCATTCCAATTTCTAGTTTGTTTGTTTAGGTGGTGGGTTTTTTTTTTTTCCCCATCCTGTACATCATGCTACTGATTTCAAGGTAGAAAGATTACATTTAGTTTTGTCCTGTAATATTTATATTTAACCATCTTAATTACAGGTGGTCACAGTGGTTAGAGGCAGAAATTCCAGCCTGAAGTCAGATATTACATCCCTAGGTCAGAATATTTTTTAATATGAGTAGGGAATTGTTAGCTACAGAAAGATAATGCAATCCAGGGTACTCTGTGGTAGTATTTTGTATGTTGAATAATAGGTTCAGTAATTCTGGTAACCATTTATTCTGTTAAGTCCATTTCATTTTATAGCATCTTCCTAATTTTGCTGCTCCTAGCACTTGTGCTTACTGGACTGGTGCAGAATTGACAAAATGCCTATCATTCAGGCAGCTGATAATCACATTTGTTAGGATCCATGATCATACAGCGCAGACACACAATTACATAGGAGATAATGCCTTCATTCTATGTACTTTCATTTTATTATGGAGGTACTGTTGCTACTCCACTGGTTAACATTAAGCTCCATTTTTCACTTTAATTCTGTCTATTAGTTTTGTGCAACTAAAGCAGCATATCTTACCTGGGATCACAACATTTCTTGTTGTGTATAGATTCAATGTTTTTAATTTACGTTCAGCTCTTAGCTTTACTTAAATTTTAGAAATTCAGGGACCTCTATAACTAGTCCTGTTTCCTTTGTTGTATTGCACTTCAAAGTTTTGTTTTGTTTCCTGCAGTTTCACTGATGAAAAACTGAATGTACACATGTCAGTCTCATTTCTTAAGAACCAAGGCTTATGTGCTGCGCAGCTGTCGAGTTTATCACTAATATTTTTTGAACTCATTGCTTGGCTTCAGCCCTGTTGACAAAGGGTAGAGATCTGACACGTATGAAAGGTCTACAAACTTCTGTAAGCTGATGGTTGGATAGAGGAGGGGCATCCACATCAGTGTCAATTACACGGTGGCAGCGGCGCCTGCCAGCTGAGAGATGCCGCAGCCGTCCGGCGGCGTGACCTGATCAGTCAGTGTGGGCCATGCCCTGAACTCGCCCCGGCAGCCGGTGCCTGTGAAAGAGGCAAGAGACTGAGGGAGCAAAGGGGATGGGGTGAAGGAGGAGGAGAAGAAAGGGGTTAGAAGGTGGCACCACATGGAGATCCATAAAGAATTGGACGTCTTCAGTTCTGCTGCCTGTTGAACAGCCTATTACAGAGATTATGTGGTAGTGTAGGTAAAATACGAAGGATTGCTATACGTATATATATATAATTTCTTTGCTTATATTAGGTCCAAAACTGCAGTTATTTTCAAATAAACGTGTGGTGACAGCAAAAGTTGTTTAATCCGCCACCACCTTGAACGATTCTGTTAGTAGAAATAGTTGAGGGAGAGACTGAGCACGGTTTGTTCATCCTGATAGATTACTTGGGCCCATGCCTTCCTCTGTGAAGGCCCCCATACGGCTGCATGATGGCTTCATATATTAGTAGAAGCATTGCTTTAGCAAAATCAAATTTGTAATCAGATTCATGTCACCAGATGTCATCACTGAAAGGATTTCAGCAAGCATTTCACTTGCCATTCCTTTTATCCAAATTTTGCTATATTCTCCACTTTGTATATCTTTGTAAGTTTTCTTTTTGTTTGGGAAAATTAATGATTTGTCCAAGGCCAGGTTGTTGTGCTATTACTACTCTTACATATTGTAACTATGTACAATAAGAAAATAGCAGAAACAATGTGGATTGTTGTGGATTCCAAATACACTTTACAGGAAAAATCTTCAGCTAGTATAATTTTAAGTTAATGGAGCTGTAAAACTGTGTAGCTGTTAAGATCATCTATGGTTGTTGCTGAAGAAGTTTATTATGCTCTGTTCTTGATGGTACAATATACTATTACATTTTCCCTTCAGGCATATGCCTCTGCCTGTATAGTATGCCAAATAATGCATCATAGAATATTCAACAACCTGAGGAATTTGGGGATGAAATTTGTTAGTAGTAGTTTTGAATTACATTGCATGGAGATTTCTACATAATTCTTAAATAAATGTGCTAAAATATTGTCACATGCTGAATTTGAAGCCTGTTTGACTTTGTATAGGGACTAAAAGGCTAGAGAGTTTATTATGTAGCATTGGGTAGTTCTATGCTCCAGGAGAAATGTTAGAGATATGGTACATTGTAATGCATAAACTGTTCTGGGGGCTAAACGGTGACTGTTCCTTCTGTTGGGATGGACCTGATTAATTCCTGGGATAGCTGCACTTATGAAGGGGTTGATGTACTGCGTGGTGTCAGCCTAGCTTGGTTGGCACCTGCCTTATGTCCTCTTCTACTTTGACAGGAATTGTGAGGTGCAGTCTTGCAGCATAGGCAGGTTGCCCAATATCCAGATTGCTCTGTATCCGGCTAATGGGATTTTCACCTCGCTAGACTGGTGAGATAGTTATGGCAAATAGTATCTTGTCTTAAGTTTCTGAAATTAAAAATACCCTGGGGGAAAAAAGAAAAGAAATCCCAGGCTGTTGCTAGTGTACTTTTTGCAGTTTGGGAATACTCACCACTACATTTTCATCTTTTTGTAGGTTGCAGATGGTGCTGTGCAGCCATATGGTCTATCCCTGACAACGACTTTTTAAAGCTGTTTGCTTGCCAGCAGATACAAGAAATGGAAAGTATGCAGAGTTGTTGTTTGAAAAAATGGTGTTTCCTGCACACTGTGGTTCTTGTGGAAGCAGAAGAGAATGTATGCCAGCATGCATGCGTCCTCAATAAGTAGGCATAATTGCGTATTTCATTGCTGAAGAAGTTGAGTCAATCAAGGTAGTTGACTTGCTTACTTGTGTCTTATTCTTGGTCTGTGAGAAGAGCAAATATTGCTGGGTAAGAATTTTGTAACAAATAGGATATGGTCACCACTGCAAAGAGAACTTTAAGCTGTGAAAAGGGACATTTATGTAGACTTCTGCTGAACTCTTTACACTGGAGCAGTGTCTTGACTCAGCTGCCTGAGTTTAGAGTTAGCATTAAAATCAAATTGATCAAGGTTCTGACTATGGTCACATTTACAAAACAATCACCACTGGGGAAGTCTTAGTTTAAACTTTGCTATGTGACTTCAAATTTATGTCCTTCCTGGGATTTGTGAACTTAAATGATGTTAAAAATTGCAAAACATCCTTTTTTTTTTTCTGTAGTCAAAGGTGATTTCAATATTTTCGTTACAGTTTTCCTTGCCCTAGATCCAAATTCTGTTACTCTGTGAGCAAATGTGCTTCTCTACAGATAGCGAGGTTAAAGAGGGAGTCACTAGGAAACAGATAGTACTTTCCTGAGGCATCTAACACCTGCTAATAGTTTGATCATGCAGAAGAAAGCTGAGGTTCATTATAGTCTTAGAGAAATATAATCTAGTTGTTCAGAAATATTTACTTCTTGTAAGATTTTTAGGTTAATCAACTTTCAAAACTGTTTAGAAAAACCTATCACAGGTCTAACACCTTTCTGTAGTCACAGAAGTTTAAAGAAAAAAACTAAAGATATTTAAAAGCTTTTTTCAGCTGCATTTTAATGTCCTTTTTCATAGAGACTTTAAACTATTCTATTTAATATTATTCTGTCTTAAGTTAGGCTCATTTAAAGGGCATTATTGCAATACACATGGTAATGTAGTCTCATGAAAACTGATCTTTGGACTTAGACAAAAATCTTCCCCTCCCCACCTACAACAGTTACTAGACACAATTATGTAAGAGTTGTGGTGGGCTATATGTGTGTATTTTGAGCTGGGTGAGTGACTACAGCAGCAAAACAATTTAAGAAATAAAACTGCATTTAAATAAAGTTATTATTGAAATAGGTGAGAAGTAATAAGCCAGAATTTCCACTAGGAAAATACATGTAGGAAGTTAATACAGACATGAGAAACTGATAATGTCATAATATTATTGCCCATTTATGTATAACAAGGTTTTGCCTGTATTTCTGATATTACTTATAATTTTAGACTCAGTGTTCTGAGAACAGCTGCAGTACAAATGTTCAATTAAAAATAATTTTGAGATATGGAATACTTAAACTTAATTCCTTTAAAAAGGTGTTACCTGGCTTTTCATGTGCTCTGCTTTTTAGTTTCTAAAGCAATCTCTGAATTGTCCATTTTTAGAAAAAGTTTATGTTTTAATGCAGGTGTATGCCAGCAGTGAGGTGACTGTTCTAAGAGAACGTGGATTTCATACAACCATGGGTTCTGGACTAATTGATGAAGAACTGAAGATTATATTTGTTCTGACTACTACTCAGAATCACAGTAAGTGCTCTTTGACAATTGTGGAGATGGCATGTGCCTCAAATCCGATTGCTTGCAGGCATTTTTTAATTACTGAAAATGGCATTTGCAAAGTAATAGAAATGACTTGCAAATTTGGCAGGGATTTAGTAAGTAGTTCTTTCAAGGGACTAAAGAGGAATAGATTTGGAGAAATCTGAATCTTTCATTTTAGCATTTTTCAAAGTAAGGGTTCTTCATTTTCATCAGTATGCAGCTATGTGGAAAATTATAATAAAAATACAGAGTTGTGAAGAAAATAATATTTTCTCTTGATCCTTCCCCTTTTAATAAATTATCAGAATGTAACAATCTTCTGAAAGGGAAGAAAATTAAAAAATTTGTTTGTTATTCAATTCACATACCTAAGAAAAAATAAATACAATAAATCCTTTACCCATCTAGTTCTAATGCAATCATTCTTATTCCATGGAATAACATGGATTAAATTCTGTGTTAATTGATGTTTATCGTATATTCTCACCTCCATCATGTATTCTCACCCTCATGACCAATTTCAGTCATCACATTAGTAGGTGGTAACACTCTGTGGAAAGAGAGAGTGAGGGAGATAAAAGATGATATAACTTGGGGTGATTAAAACAATGGATGTCTCAGAGCATGCTCTCTCTGTTGTGGTTTAACCCGGCAGGCGTCTAAACACCACAGAGCCATTCACTCATTTCCCCCCAGTGGGATGGGGGAGAGAATTGGGAAAAAAGGTAAAACTCACGGGTTGAGATAAAGACAATTTAATAGAACAGAAAAGGAAAGGAAAATACTAAGAATAAAAGAATATACAAAACAAGTGATGCACAATGCAATTGCTCACCACTCACTGACCGATGCCCATCAAGTCTCTAAGCAGCTGGCAATGCCCCCCCATGCCAACTCCCCTCAGTTTTGTTGTTTAGCATGACATCATATGGTATGGAATATCCCTTTGGTCAGTTGGGGTCAGCTGTGCTGGCTGTGTGCCCTCCCATCTTCTTGTGCCTCTCCAGTCTCCTTGCTGGCAGGGCAGTATGAGAAGCTCAAAAATCCTTGACTTAGTGTAAGCACTGCTCAGCAACAACTAAAACATCTGTGTGTTATCAACATAATTCTTATCCTAAATCCAAAACACAGCACTATACCAGCTACTAGGAAGAAAATTAATTCTATCCCAGCCAAAACCAGGACAATCCTGTTCTTCTTGGTTTGTTGGAACACAGCGCTCTCTCCTTCTTGCTGGCGGGTGATAATATGACTTACTGGTGAAGTGAGCATGTTTTTAAAATGTAGAAGAATGTGCTTGAAAAATTCAAAGCACCGAGGAAAGATCTAGATGGTAACCCAGTGAAGTAGGTCACACAGGTTTGTGTGCTCTGATTTTACCTCCTCCTGAGTATCTCTGTAATAACTGTCTTTTGTGAAGATCCTCAGAAAGTCAGAATGAGAGGGGAAGGAGATAGGATAATTTAGCTGACTTCTGTGACAGAGAATTTTACTACTAAATATGGTATATTCAGTCAGATTTATAAAACAATAGGCATACTCCTAAGTGAATCATCTGCTGCCAAAGTAGATATAAATCAATTTTATTTATTTGTTTAGAAGCTTCTATTCCCATTAAAATATGACCAGAATCCCTTACTGAGACCAAAAATTGTTTATATCTGTTGGTATTCTGAATTACATTTTTTTTGCTAGCAGAAACTGCTCATTAATGAAGTTAAATTAGTTTATGAAAATATTGGTTACAGCATATAAATGCAACCTGTAAAATGATGAACTGGTATTAACAGAAGAATGATGAATAAATAATTTGCTAAATTGATGTAATAATATTGACATATTTTAACCTTATTGATGAAGGAGTTTAAAATAACCCTGGATTTATACAGTTTTCTTCTAAAATATCTAGAATGGTGGAGAGCTGATTTCCATGGACTCTTACAGAAAGACTTATTCTTAAGCCTCACACAGATGAATAACAAATCCTTAGTCACTGCCTGTGATGATTTTCAAACTAAGTCAATCAATACTTCAGAGTAATTGAATTTACTTGTATGTCTTCCCAAGAGATGTATCAAGGGTGATCTGAAGTAAGCAGCACTGTGAATCTGCCATGTTTGTACTGACCATGTCAAGCATGGTATTAATATTTACTGAAACTAAATAGATTAGCAGCCTTAAAACATTTTAAATTTGCTCTTCACCTTAGCATACTGCTTTTTCTTTGTTTGTATCTTATCTAGCTTGATGTGTGGGATCCAGAGAGCTGAAAACAGGAAAAAATACATTGATCTTGCAGTTTACAGTTTATCAGAAGAAGCAGTACAGCAATAGCAAAGAGCATAGCTAGAAGGGAAAGTGTTTAGATCATAGGAATAAGTCTGATGAAGAAGGGGAAGATGAAGAAAAAGAAATAACAGTTGACCTCTGTGGATCATGTCATATGTAAGAACAGTGGAAGCTACTTTTGAAAAGGAAAAAAAACCTAAAAATCCAGCCTTGTCAAACAAAATAATGCTTCCCTGGAGTTTGTAGTAATGTACTGGTAAACACTACAGTTCAAAGGTAATCTCAGAGTATTTAATTCATGCATCAGATTTTTAGAGTTATTCACTGAAAAATCTCCAAAAAATCTTGAAGTAAAAAACTTACCTGTTTACCAATAAAGCATTCTAAATTCTGCTGAAATGAACATTTGCTATTTGGTTATTAAGAAATGTTAACTACACAAAAAAAAAGTAGCAAATTAAAACGTTATAATAGGACATAAATCAATAACAAAATTTTTAGTTCAACACTCTCAAACCTTTGAGATATTTTATAACTAGATTTAGCTCTGAATTTGGAAATGAAATTAATTTGTCTATGTCTTATTGGAACAGTACATCTTTACTGAAGTGGATGAGGCCAGATGTTCTCTCAGAACCTGGAAAGTTTTCCTGAATGCCTATGGGACTGGACATCTGCCCCACAGGGAAATGAATTTGAACATTTGAAAATGTCCACTATCATTTTAGGTATGTGAATTAAAATCCTCTGTTTGAAGCCTCTACATTTAGACATGTTGATAATCAGAATTTTTTCAACTAGATTATTTTCCTGGTTAGGTTATCTTTCATGATTGCTTGGTAAAAATATATTACACAGGCAAAATAATAAAAAAAAAAAAGGCAAAAAAAAAGTTGAATATTCTCTTTACCCTAAATATACCTGTCTGCTTTGCAGTTTCTTAAAGCTAATATTAAATGCACAAAGAAAATAGCAGAAAAGTCTCTGTTCTGGTCTTTAGCTGTAGTGACATGACATGTTACTGTAGGTTCAAGGAAAGTAGATATTAAAGGTCAGTCCTGTGTTCATGAGGTGATTGTCCTATGCTGTCTAATTAAATAAAATTTGGAGTTCTGTATGTCCAACAGACACACTTGGAATTCTGATCAAAGCTCTTTCCTGTCTAAATTAAAGAAATTGCACCTGTCATCATATGTACAGTTGTCTTGTAATGATGCAAGAAAAATGGAAATATTTCAAGGTGTGCTTGGAAAATTATTTAGCAGAAATAAGTGGAGCTGAAAATAAGGTTAAGTTGTGATTTCTCTCCCTGATACATGCTCTAGAAGAAGGTTTTACTGAATATTTACAAAAACTGCATGAAGATTGAAAAAACAAAGTAAAAAATTGAGTATAATGAACAATTCTCAAAAACGTTGCCTTTTGAGGAAATGTCATGTGAAAGTTGCAGGTTCTTCATACAGAGGGGAAAAAAAAAAAAGAAACAATGATTCGATATGTACTGGAACAGAGAGGAGCAGAGGATCCCGGGGCTTTGGGAATCTGTTTGATTTGCTAACACTGGGGAGGAGAATCTGCAGAATTCCAAAGGGGTGTTGAGAGAGAGGCTGACCTCTCGATGAAGGCTGGTAATAAAGAAGAAAGAAGAAATGGGACAGCAAAGGAGGACAGATATCGACCAAACTACTTGGAATGACACTTTAGCTGAAGCTAAAGTAATCTCTTTGTCTATGCAAAAGGAAACTAATATTTTTAGGATCAGCGGACCATTAAAGCCAGACCCTATTTTGATTCAACATTGAGTTTTGCATTAATACCAGTGGGATGCAGGGAGATGAAAGTAAGGAAGGAAAGTGTTACATGATGACTGAATAGTGTTGTTATTTGATTGTCGTATTCAATGACATCAGAACAGACAAAATACTGTTGAGACAGTTTCTGTGTTATTATTTTTCTTTTCTTTTCTTTACCTCTCAGCTTCATGTTTCTCTTCTGTTTTTTTACGTGCATTCATGTATTTCAAAGCAGCTTCTTCTTCTCATCCCATAGAATCATGAATGAACATAGATAATGTCATAATTAGATTTGGTGTTAAATAACAGAGGGACAAAAAGGAAGGCATAACATTTACCTGGATGTTTTTAGACTCCAGGATATTATTTGCAGGTGTAAATAATACCAAGTAAAGACATAACTCTCTCTGATACATGCTTTACTGGCTTATATCTAGCTTATGTTTGTAGTACAGCCTTTGTGCAGAAATGAGTTTCACATTCCTAAAAAAAAAAAAAAAAAGATAAAGCACAGAATCAGATTAATCCCCACAGGTCTGATAAAGTAATTAGATTAGGTGAATGTTCAGTAATGCTCTTCAAATGTTTACCCTCTTTCAGGAGTATTTGGAAAAATGGAAGTAAAAATTGTTATCTATGCAAGATTACTGTGGGTCAAAGATCCGTGAAGGGCTATAGGAAGTGAATTTGAAGAACTGAAAAAATAGCATAATACAAAGGAACAGCCACCAAAAAACCTCTCTCTGACTGTGCATGATGTATGTTATCATTTAAACTTGACTTCAGGCAACTGTCATTTCGGAGAAGGTCTGGCACTATAAAGAACACAAAACCAGAGGCATCACAGATGAAAAGAACAGGCTACACAAGAACTAATATACCAGGGACAGGAAAACATATATTGCCCCAAAGACAATATTATTCAGTGTTAGAAAGAAGCCCATGTCTCTTGAATGTCCTCAAAATGTGAAAAAAGTTGTAACATGAAGGTGAAATCAGTTGTTTAAGCTTAGTGTCACCCATTACCCTATGGAAATGAATGAACAACAAGTCAGAACTATGGCATGTATTTGACTTTGACTTTAAACTTTTCTGTGAGTGGTATCAGGATTTGTTTTATTGGTGTGGCTGCTTACTTGGTGATCAAAGAAGCAGAGTACATCTCTAAAGAAATAATTTGGTGCAAATCTAATGTGGTTTATGCATACAATAATCATTAGTTACTCTACTACCGGTGGAATAACATTCTTGTAACATTAGGACTTTAAAAGGACAGTCTGGGTAATTACTTGCTCTTTGAGACATATTAGAAGTTGGCCATCTTTTCATCCTGAACATTGATAAGCAACAAAATAGGTACATTTTTATTTATTGGGAGCCAAAGGAATGATGAGCTTCAAATACACTTAGGCTCCAGAGACTTTTAACAGGAATATAAAAAGAGAACTTTTCAAATTTTCAGTCAGAAGGAAGACATGAGCTCCTGAAAAATATTAAGTTGTTTGAGAATTAGATGTCACCTCAGTGTTTTCATAATTTGTACTAAGGGAAACATAGTCTACTGTTCAGTAACCATAGGTGAAAAGTAGGCCTTGTGGGAGTCGATATGAATTCTGCCATCAGCATCAAGGGAGCCAGGTTTTGCATATTAATTTCTGGATGTGTGTGCTATTCATGAATAGCTACATTGAAACACTCTGCCTATATCTGTAAATCTGCATTTCATACTTCTACACACAAAATAGGTATAAAATTGCATATACTATACTCCGGGTCCTATAGCCTTGGATATGAAAAAATTGGGTCCTAAATATGTCTATTGACAAATATACAGATTCCCTGAGAAAATCCTTAGATGCAAAAATTTACTGCTGGCTATATACAGTATGTGTGCATATCAATTGCAATGACACAATAAAGAACGTTACAGATTTTCAGAGGAGTAGTGTGATATCGTTTAAAAGATGCTTGAGGAATATAAACTACCAGTGAAAACTGTAGGGAAGAAAAAGTAAACTGTGTCTCTATGCATTAGAAAAATAGTGTTAAGAGCATCAAACCTGATGGAGGTTTAAACTAGCTGGATTAATGTACACATTTTACAATGTATATAATACAACACCATTTTTAGGAACAATGAATAGCCCACTGAAAATTTCTCAAGTTTTCCTGTAAAGGCATGAATTTAGAAAGAATATGGATCACTTAATTTTTTTTTGTAAGCAGCAGAGGTGGATGACCATTCGTATTTTTAAATTATATAATTTTTCTCTGTGTTCCCTTTTTGTTCACTTTCCATGTACATTTATGTGATTGAGCTTTATTGGCATAGCAGTTTGCAAAAAGTGAGTTTCAAAGTCCTGTGCATGATGATGAAAGGAAAATGGATTTTAAATTTACGTATCTAAAGTAATCTCACCAGAAGTGCTTGCACATTCATCTACTCAGAAAATAGGTCTAATGGTGACATTCATTTGTGTCTACTCACAATGAATGAAGTGCACAATAACTTGTGAGCTCTTTAAGATTACCCTGAGAACAAAATCTTTAGAAGGCTCCAGTAACCACCTAAGCTGGACAGCATTTTTCTGTACCTTTAATGTAGATTTTGTTTTCACTGACTTTTAAAAATACTTTTATTATTCTGTGTCAATTTTTCTCAGCTGCCTTCTCCCAGCTTCCCCCTACAGTCCATCCCAAACTCACTTGGTACTATCTAAAAGAATACATTTTCTGCCTAAGGGGATAAAAATTAAAAACCATTAAAAGTTTCTCAGAACAGAAATTTTATACAAGTTATTTTCAAATTTTTATTTTATACAAGTTATATTTTAGACAAGTTATTTTCAAAGAGTAAAATTGTACTGCAGCTCTACAAAGCCTTTGGAACCTATGCATAGTGATATGGATTTGCAGTATTCGTACATGTTTTGTGTGAATCTGATGAACAGAATTCAATTCTGACATGTATTTAAAGGTCTTGATCAGTTAGGTTTGAGTTGTTTTATTGGATCAGGACCAGACAGAGGGAAATTCTAATTTTTGTTTAATCTTGTCTATTTCTTTTTGAATGGAACTTCATTTCCTATTTGTTGTGCTCCCTGAGCTTTGTTCAGGCTGGTTTTTAAAAGATTGAGTGATGGATCTTCTGGTGGGTACTTACAAGATCTTTTACAAAAAGCCTCTACCACTGCTAATGTATGTGGGAATGGGATATGAATTAATGTATGTCTTTAATCGGAAGTTTTGGGATACAGTCTAAGTTCTAACAGCTGGATCATTTTATTTCTCAATGAAAGCCAAAACAAGGCTGTTATTTAGATATTGAACTATCAAAAAATGGAAACTGGCTGGGTACAGAAGCTGTTTCTTCCATTAATTGAGTTACAATTCTCTCTGTGACACTGAAATCCAAAGTTAAACTTACAAGTAATCTGATCCAAATATTAAAATATGCTCTCTTCCACATGCCAGACGTTAATGAGCAGCCTGCAGTCACACAAGTTATGTTTCCCTTATTTAATTACCCCCCAAATGAAATAAAAAAGGGTGGGTTTTTCTCTAGTTTTCTTTGTTATTCAGTGAAAGCCATAAAATATAGCAGTTCCACTGGGCCAATACACACAGAGATTTCATTTTCAGTCTTTAATACCACATTTATATTCTCTTTCTAGATCGCTCTATTACTTCTTCCATTTTATCTGTAGTGAAATTAAATGCTGTAACACAAATTCATGTTGCAGAGAAAAGTCTTTACTGTTGAAGGTGGATTGTGTCATTTTTGTTTGCAGTAGTTTTGTTTTATTTCCCTAATGAAAAAGTTGGTTGTTGAATTATGGAGTTAAACTAGAGCATGTAATTTCAAACTTTGTCCTTTATAGTCTACTAACCTAGCTTCTCTTTCTCCTCATTTTTCCTTTTCACATATGGATCTGTTATATTGCGCCTAACTGAAAATGCAGTCTTAGAGTCAAAACATTTCATGTTTCTTTGGCTTGCAAATTATCTTTGTTCATCTTTTTTTTTTTTTTTAAAGTCTCTGTCTAACTAGGTGTCAAATTTGTGGAAGAATTGTAGCCTAAAGGATCCTAGTAACATGTAACTATCTTCAGCTTGAGCATAGTTGACAGAACAACTACGCAGTGCCTATGTCAGTTGAGAAGCTAGTGATTCCCAGGAGAAATCCCTTTGTACTTTGACAGGGTGAGCTTGCTGATCAAA
Source organism: Phaethon lepturus (assembly GCF_000687285.1). Classification (NCBI taxonomy): domain Eukaryota; kingdom Metazoa; phylum Chordata; class Aves; order Phaethontiformes; family Phaethontidae; genus Phaethon; species Phaethon lepturus. Next base: position 24,597 of record NW_010509863.1, read on the forward strand.
GTTTTGCATACACCTAAAATATAATTGAACTTTACATGTACTCTGGCAGAAAAGACAGCATGTGTACCCCATTTGCTAATCATTCTGCTATCATGCTGCATTTCGATTTCTGCTAGTACAAGTACTTCTGAGTTCATATTTCAAGCCAAGTTATGGAAATGGTAGACGTCTTGGACTCCTTCATGGTGTTTTCCCCTAATTATAGGTATTTTAGAACATATAACTCTAATACTTCATCCAATTTTTGGTGTACCAACAAGAACCCTGTCTTATATTGTAGGCAGAAAGATCTATAGTAGATAGGCCCCAGGTTCTAAGGTCAGGAGCAACTGTATGAAGCCCTCCTTGGCCAAAGCCATACTAAATACATATTGACATTTTTTGCATCACTTTGTAATTAAAAGCTGTAAATAGTGTTTTCTTTAATGATTATACTTTCTTTGTGTATGTCTTCAAAAAGCTATAGCCCATGTGGTAATACTTATCCTTCATCTGATGGTGGAAGAGATAGAAATCAGGTTGAGGGAGAATTTTATTTATGTAGAATCTGGGTTCCTACAGTGACTTGCAAACCACCTTGCAAGATGCATGCAGTGCCAAAATTATGCATTCAGATCCATAGCCTGGGTCCTCAAAATGTTTCTTTGGGATTGATAAAACTCCTTTTTTATAGTACAGTATAGCCAAACATCAGTATTAAGCACTTTCATTCGGTCTGTTGAATAGAATTAATTTAACTTTAATTAAGTCCAAAGTGACTTAACTAAAAACGTTACTGGCAGATGAAAAGCATGTAAGCAAACTGCTATCTTTTCTTCATTCATTCAGGCAGCTTTTGTTCTCCTTCAGTAGTTTTTTTTTTTTCTGTAATGTATTTAAAAGAAATAATTCTGGTACTGAAATAATAGAGTATTTCACTAGACTCATATTTCTTGCATAGAAGGAAGTGACAACTGCTAGAAAACTAAGATTCAGCACATTGTTTAAAGGGACACACAAACCAATACCTTTTAGAAAAAAATACCTTTTACCACATACCTTTTCTTATTGGGTATTGTATATTTTTTACCCCAAGTATTTATTTCATCTGCCCTTGTATGTATAATTTAATTTATCATAAGCTCCAATTTACTCTTTTAAAAAAGTCAATTCAAGCTATTTACCTGTACAGGTGAAATTTCCCTGTATGCTGTTTTAGGGGTGTCAATATTTATCAACAGTATTTACATAGGATTTTTTTTCTTAATGGTGAATTACAGGTAGGGTAGGACATAAAAAAATTCCATAGGTAGTTAAAAAAAAAAAGGTAAGATAAGGACATCTTATTACAAGACTTCTAAAGCATGTATCACCTACCTCCACATACATAATATGGCTGTTTGCAACATGCCCTACCCGGCTTTTTGTGAAGTTCAACGTTTCAGAAAAGCTTATGCTTTCCTCAGAAAGTCAGAATTTTTCCAGAGAAAGTGATTGACTCAGGACTGAATATATGAAATCAGATATTTGGGAATTACTGTATACCACTGCATGAATTCCCTTTTGATTTTTCTCTTCTTTATCATGTTGGTTTTTAAGACAAGAATTATATTTATGGCCAAAAAAGTAGTTATCAGTGCTTTATTATGATTGCCCTGGATACAAAGCATTATCATGTAAACATCATCCTATCTAAGAGTAATAATTCTAATTTCAAGAATGTTTGATTAAAAAATGTTAATCTCCTGTCAAGGAGGTAGGTTAGTATTTAGTCACTGAAAACATCAAGTTCTCAGAATTTCTTTTCCTTGCATGTCTTTTTGTAATCTTGATTACAAATGTAAGGCCTAGGATAGTATCCCATCTAATGAAGCAACAACTTAATCATCAAATCACATGCAACACATTTGTTAAGGCACGCGATTCTGTACAGGTACAAGAAAATAAATGCAAAAGAATAATAATTTATAAATCTTTGGTAGCTTCAGTAAAAAACAAAACCAAAACCACCAGCCCCCCCGGCTTTCATTGTACATTCTAATTTGATGGTTTCTACACTGGGAAGCAGACTTCACAAGTTAGTATTGTTCTAAGAATATTTTATTGATTGGCTGATTCAGTCTTCCTTATTAGACAAGAGGACGAACTGAGAGACACTCTCTAACGCAAGCAGAAGGTGATCATTCTCAGTGGCTTTCACCAACAGCATACATTCCTTTCAAAATTAAGAAAGTCAAAACCAGCTCAGGTGAATTACACTGTTTACTTCGGAGTAAAGGAGGCCAAATAAACTGCAGAACTGATACAAATGTAAGAATTTTTTTTTCACATTTTAGTAATTATTTAGAAAGCCTATATCAAACCATGCGTTTGCAGTAACACATATAATAAACATCATGCGTATCTGCTTGCTATTACTTGTTCAATGATGTCTTCCTTCAAGTCGCACAATGTCTTTGTTCAACCTGGAGAAGAGTAGGCAAAGGATATAGTCTAATTTCTGTCTTGAAGTGCCTAGTGTGGGTTTATAGTGAAGAGAAAACTAGACCCTTCACTGATGTGAGCAGTGAGAGGTTGTGAACCAATGGATAAACATTTCGTCACAGGAAATTCCTATTAGGTGTAAGGAAATGAAGGTGGTCGGACACTGAAACAGGTTGTCCTGAGAGGTGGTGGAATCTCCATCCTTGGAGATGTTCCGAATTCAGCTGGACAAGGTCCTGAGTCACCTAATCTGATTTTGGAGTTGGCCCTATTTTGATAGTATGTGTGTTTGTAGGTTGGATTACATGACCTCCAAAAGTCCCTTCCAGCTTAAATTATTCTATAATTATGTGATACAGCTGAAGTGGGAAATTCACAGCAAAGTGGTAATGCTAGATGATTTTAAATTTAGATTGCAATAATGAGTATCCATACAGAGTCACCTGAATGCCAGATGTCATATAGGGTTCCAGTGGGATAATTTGCAAAGCAACAGTCATCACATTTTGAATAAGCATTGCAGAAAGAATGGATATTTACTTTGGAATCTTTCCAGTGGGAGCAAAAAAAGTAAAATCTGATTTCAGAAACCATAAGACTACTATAAAGCTTCATTGCTGTGTAGTCGTGTGTATGTAACCTGAGTGAGCTTGGCCAAACAAAAATAGCATTTTCAAGATGATACATATTTACAAGATCTACAAGTAAATAAGTCCATTCCAAAATTATGTGAAGTCTGTTTGAGTGCTCTTCTGATAAGCAATCCGATTTTGCAAACACCAGTTATCTCTGCTGTGGATGATCCATGCAGGAAGAAAAATCTTGGATGTAAAAGTCAGTCTGAAAGCTCCTTAAAAAAACTTGGATCTTTCTCAGACCTCAAACAGAGGATACACCTCTGCCAGCTCAGTGGAATCTGTAGGGGATTAAAAGAAATCTTTAAATGATTGTATTGTATATAATACCAGACAGAAGAATAGCAATACCTTTTTCTGTCTACTGTACATTTTTTCCTTAAACTGTTTCAAACTTTCAATCACAGAATACGTCCTCTTCCTTACACAGCCCACCAGGCTATTTCTATCAGTCAGATACGAATTTCAGCTCTCATTGTGGACTTGAGATCCTTTTTTTTGGTGACAGCAACCATAGGTTTCACCAGAAATGGAAATGATTTGTCTTGTTTTGGTTTCCCTTTTCAACTCACTCAATGTTATGGCTCTCTGACAGAGTTTTATACAGACAAAATGTTTTAGCAAGCTTTTATTTGGGTGTTCATCAAGTTTCCTTCAAGGATTTTTCAAAAGTTAGTGCCAGAATCTATTTTGTAGAAGTATTTGAGAATTTTACATTATTTTTCATGGGAGCAACAAATTTAACACCTAAGGAAATTCAAGTGTCCTCTTACATTAGCATTCCAAACACAACAACTCATTGCATGTTGGGTTATGTATCAAATCAAGAAGGCAGATAAAGTTTGTATGTGTGTATGTTCAGCAGAGTGATGGAAATGGTGAAGCTAAGCAAAAGCCAGATCATTTAGCTGGTCAACGCTTATTTGCAGCCTGATGGTGAAAGCAGATAGAACGGCATAATAAGCAATTTTAGAATAAGAATTATTGTAGTGTTCAGTTTAGCCAAAAGAGAGGAGGGCAAGTGGATTAGTCCTCCAAGCACTGTATCAGGGAATCTATGAAGAAACCTCAATTTTCAGACAATCCCAACGTCTTGGAGTTGTTCTTAGTTGTAGCCTTAATATATTTGGTACAGATAACAATTAAACTTTTCCTTTAAAAAAAAAAGGATCAGATCAAATATTAATAACAAACATTCCACTGATGATCTCTGGGCTGGGATTTTATATACCTTGTCTTCTACAGAGATATCTTGGGAAAAGCATGAATAAAAAAGCATTCTAAAAATTTGAGTGAATTTCTTATTGATGCAAATGAATGTGTTATTAGAATGAGGTAAGCTAGCAGACTATATATTTAAAAAAAAAGTTAAATCAATTCATGTTCATCTATTTTTTTACTTACAACTTAGATATGAAATGCAATCTGAGAACAAATTGGTATTTCATTTTTGCTTAATAAATCCAAATTAAGTGATACTCCAGCTGAGTTCTGCATGGTATGTTGATTTTTCCATTTCCAAAAGAAATCAGTGATTCAAATTTGCTTGCAAAAAATTGCTGTCTAAACCATGAAGCTTAGTCTCTTGTTCAACTCAATACTAAAATAAGAAGTCATTCTTCAAAACAGCCCATTAGAGAGCTGAAGTGTAAATAACTATTTATTCCAGTCCTCTGGAGGAAAATGTATCTAGTTTAGGCATTGATTCAGCCCTGAAAATTACTTGATTGTACTTGTAAAAGACATTCTGCCAAAAAAAAAAAAACAAAACCCAACCAAGAAAAGGGGAAAGAAAGAAGGAATTAATCTGACAGGGACTTCTCAGCATCAATATATTCAGAAAAAAATTTAGAGGAGTTAACAAACTATAACTTGTCCTGAGGGAAATGAGGCTTTGACATGAAATGTCTTTTGCTGCTGTTAACATCTAAAGGTAACAACCTGCGAGATCCACACAGGGTGCAGAAACATATTTACAATATGCAAACATCACCCAGCTACCCATCATCTAACTGTGCTACACAGAAATTGTGCTGGTGATAACGTCTAACTGCCTTAGATGGGGGAAGGAAAAGGCAATTTTATCAGTATTTAGAACTTTGATTTCTTCTATAGGAATGGATCTTGCCTGGAATTTCACATATTAAAAACATGTTTTCTGGAAAAAGCAACGGACAGAGAACTGGTGACTCCTACTGAACCATCATGGAACGCTTGGTTAGTGAAAACACAGGAGGGCTGGTGCCCACTGAAGTTCAGCACACGAACGTTTAAAGCCTTTGTTCAGTGCAGCTGTACATGGAAGCATCAAATTCATTTGCCTGAAGCGACAGCAGCACTAAACACCACTCCACAACCCTTAACAGAGATCTCCATACAGTTGATCTCTCATAACCCATGCCAAGGCCTCTAGGAAGCTAGTGATCGTGTCAGGCTGTGGTTGTGGTTTCACATACAACTGACACCATCACAGTTGAAAAAGGGAGGTGCCCTGGGCTTGGCTGCTGCGTGGTCCGGCCCTGTGCAGTCCCTGCTCAGCCAGCTGAAAGATTTCACCTCAGCCACACAATCCTGACGCCTTTTCTCCTCCCCTTCTGCACAGGAAACGACAAAATGGTGACTGGAGCCTCAAGGTGCCTTTAGGAATTGGAAGTCTACCTCCCCCTCCAAAACAAGTCATTGCTGATAGGTTGCAAACTGAAGACCTACCTTTTTGCTCTTCTACTGAAATCCCAGGTCTCTTTTTCATGAAGGAACAGATTCAAGGTTTGTCTATCTCAAATTCATCTCTTAGTTCCCCTACTCTTTTCCCTTCTCTCTTTCCATGCATAAGCAATCATTATGTCTGTCTGGGTAATATTTAAACATATTATTCAATGGATGATAATTTATTCAGTAACATTTGGTTTGTATTTGTTTGGTTTTCCAGCTGATCTGACACTGTTTGAATACAGTATTCTGTAAAACTAGCTGGAAGGCCGGATTCTACCTCTCACTGAGCGTTTATAGTCTCTCTCTCTGTAAGTAGACCCTCACAAAAATGAAAGAATACTAACAGTGGGTAGGAATGGCAAAATGGAGACTAGATAGCTGGATTCCTTTCTCAGTGCTCCTCCAGAAGCGTTGAATTACTGACCTTGGGATGTGACTGCTGAGAATACAAGAAGTCATATTACTGCAGAGGAAATAGATAATAATCCCATTTTTATTAGAAGTGTGTGTATCTCTCTTTATCGGCTCAAATTTGTTCTGTGATCTACTGGAGGAGTTAATTTGTTTTCTGGGACAAATGAGTAAACATGTCAGCTATGCCAGGAGCAGGAATTACTTTGATGAACGTGCCTGTCTCAGAGATTACTTTGTGCTGCTGGTTGAACAGTTAGTATGCATACTTGTGTTCCTGTTTCAACTAAAATTAGCTGGGTTCATATACACTTTTTAAATAGCAGATCTTTGATAACTTGGCCGCAGTTGTGACTGTGGCCTTGGAGATGGTGACTGTCATAGGGACAAATCTGGTTCAAAATGCCAAGGGTCATCAGTATCATCTGATTGCAGCTATGTACCTTTTTAATGTTGGCAGCTAAAGACTGATGCAGAAGGGAGATCAGCACATGGTAAAAAAGGCATGGAGAGAACTTGAAGCAAAGAGAGACACCATAATGTGGGGAAAAACCTACCCATCTAAACACAGTAGAAGAGAAGGAATGCTTGATACCTGAGGCCGGAGAGACAGGCAGGCTTGCCAGTGCACGTCAATGGTGCAGCATCCTTTGCCCTTTTAATTCAAGAAACCGAAACAAAGTGTGCTACTGGTTAAGAAAGATCATTCAACATAGCTCCCAGGAAAGAGAAATCTCCAGAGTTCCTTTGGAGTTGGATGGAGGGTGATTGCTATGATAAGAAACATGAATGCTGAAGCTGGTAAGACAGATTTTGGCATTGTGGAGTTCTGTGGCCTAACTTTGTTTGTGCTTGTAATGTACATTGTATCTACAGCAGATTAACCTCTTACACAAATTGTATTTAAACTTGTTGAAATCTCAAACCTGCAGTCATACTGACTACATTTTGAACATACTGATGCTCCGGGTCAAGGACACATCAATATTAAAATAGAAGTTTTGCCAATGTACTTAATCATCAGCTTGTTTAACCTTTTTCCTGGGTCATGTCAGCTTGTTTTTTCTGTGAATTTTGTTTCCCTGCTGCAGTGCATTACCCTTGCACTGTGCCTATTTCTGAACCAGATGGCAAAGCACTGATACTCAAACATTAAAAATCCTAAATAATCCCCTTGTCTAATGACTGTGTGCATGAAAGCTTGTCCTTTTTCTCTCAAACATATCGACCTGGCTATGAAAAAGGGAGCAAGGATAACACTTTATGATGATTAACAAAGGATGTCTAATAAACCTTCCTTCTTCACTCAGCTCCTCACCTCAGTCACTGCTGACTGCAAAATCATTGACCTTTTGCACTCAGTCAACAGTCCCCTAACACAGGAGTTAGCAGAAAAACAAGGAAACAGAGTGGGGAAACACTTTTTCTGCTTCAACTCGTTACAAGTTGTGGAGTGTATTCATTGGAAATTTGTAAATTATTAGCAGTAACTACCATGGTTTTGCTGCTTAGTTTTAATTTCTGTGAAGGAAGATGACACAAACACAACTCTCTACACACCTGCTTTACTTAATACTTCCCTATAGCAGAGCTGCCTTCACTGACCTGCTGTATACTTGTGGACTAATCTGTGTACCTGCACCCTGTGTGATTTCAGCTCACTATCTGAAATTTAGGGATAATTTTTCCTTTATTAAATGTTTTCTAGAATCCCTAGGGAAAATATTGTGCTTGAGCAAAGTACTAAAATCTTTGAAGTAAAAAGGATGCACCTCAGTTGTTGGTGGTTTCTCACTCCTGTTCTTCCTAGTTTTTCAACATAGATTATGTCAACCCAGTAAATTGTAGTGGGTCTTTTGCTTCCTTGTTTGTTGATTTGATTAAAAAAAATGGGAAAGGAATTATAAGGGAAGGCATTTGCAATCTAAATTGCTGAGGTATTTTCTTAATATAAGACCTGTAGAAGATGATGTAACTAGTGGCTTTATACTCACAGGTGAAATATAGAAATCTCAAAGCCATAAAGCAGCTGATAGGAACTTTGGTTTCAATCTGCTTATTTTGAATGTGACTGCTGTACTTCAGGTGTTTTGAAGTTGAGTGTTGCTCAGTTTTTAAAATAAAAAATGAGGTTTTCTAATCTTAAATGCTGTAACTAGTGATATGATTCTAATGAATTGTGATCCATGTCACTACAGTGAAATATTTGTAACAGTTGAAAATATCAGTTAGATTATAGGGTATTTACCAGGTGGATTTTATGAAAAAGTGAACCAAGGATGGGGACTAGGAAAGCCTAGTTTGTTGGAATGCTGCCAAGATTGCTCTGGAGATCAGACATAATTCAGGTGAGTGTACTGTCTGTGATCCTGGGTATCTGTGGTCACTAAGCACAACTATCACTGCCAAATGTCTGCACTTCTCTCAAACAGGCCTGCAAAAAGCCAAAAGAAATATTTGCAGCTACGTGAAGGTCAACAGAGAATTTCTAATAATAAAAAGGTAGTCATGTCAGGCATGATTTGCAATATAACAGTATCAATTACTCTTGTAATTATGGGAAACTGTTCTTAAAGCACACAAGCAGATCAGCAGGAGAGGAGAGTTTTCACTCTAATATTTCTGCATGTTGTTCGGTGTCTTGTTCTTTTGCCTTCCTTCAGTCACAGAGGTGTTTATTTTGTGGAAGATACTAACCAATTGCCGGATAATCATACTCCTAGTTGAATAAAGGAAGGGGAACAGTGAGAAGAGTGAAAGGAGCAATTACTGAGGTATATCCTTAATACACTGTGAACAGTCGATAGTTTTATTAGTCGTTCCTTTTTTCATTTTCGTGAAATATTTAGCAGAATCAGTCACACAGCAAATAAACACTTAAGAACTTGGGACTTTTATTCCACTCAATCTATCCTAATATATTGTCTCCACAAGTTTGTCAGTAAAAAAGGTGCAGAAGCCTTATACATACCTACCCTTCGACTGACTATGTAGAAGAACTTAAATAGAATGGAGGTTAAAAAGAAAAAAACATAGGAAAAAAAGATGCAAATCCTTTTAGTACTTTTTCATTTTTGTTTGAACAGAGAAATGGTCAGGGGCGGTAGTGATTTAATTTATTGAAATGCTGCTTTTGTTCTAGTTTGGATTTATTCATATTTGGGTATGAGTAGAGGCTAAGTCTTTCACTTTAACTCTCTCACTCAAAATGTAAAGAGGAGTAACTGCAGTATGTACTCAGTTAAATTATATTGATGTAAAAATTCTATGAAGAGATTGGCCGTGTGGTTGGGAAGATCTCGTACTGAGAAAGTCAGTGGTAAAATTTATCCCTGAATTTGCATGAGCTGTGACATTCTTATATATGTATAATGTTTTATCATTGAGAAAGTACAAGATAATGGAAAAATTATATAGCAGATGAAGAACAGCGTTCTACCATTTTTTGATCATACCATGTCTATGCATAAAATTGAGTACACTGCCCAAAGTGGATGAATGGGACAGTGGATTAAGGACAATGAAAGAACGAAGAATAAAAATTAAGACACTTCCGTTCTTCTGTTGTTAGCTCCCTATCAGCCTTCATAAAACCTAGACTAGCAAAACTATTAAGGTAGTAACTATATTTGGGTAAATGGCATAGACAGCAGGAACCATTGAAAAGCACTGGCGAGTCACGTTTTTTCTGTCAATGACTAGATAAAAGTTTGCCTCATAATGAGGTGAGTTAGCAGCAGAAAAATATGTATGATTTATTTTGAGCATTCAATATGCACGTGCACATCACTGTTCATTCTTATGGAACAGTAGGTCAAGTCAAAGTTCCAGATGAAACAATTCATACTTTAGATGGGGAAAATACATGAGCAAGACACATGCAGAGACTTTGTACACTTTTATCTTTCAGCTGCTCACAGGGTTCAAGTGCCAGTTACCACAAGAAATACATCAGTCCTGGTTTTCTTTATACTTTCTACTTGTACAGATCATAGAATTGAAACTGTTTGCCTACCCAAGCTGTTCCGGTAGAGTTTTCTTTTTCACATCAGTATCACATATTTGAATTAATTGGTTGCAGCATAAATTTTGTCATCAGCCTTCTTCACTCCTGTTATGGAGCACTTATAAAAACTTAGATTCCTTGGTGGTTTTGCCTTTTGATATATGAAATTCATCACACTGACATTTAATCACTTCAAGATTGCCACCCCTATTTTTCTAGTGCAAATAGACTGACATCAGAGCAAAGGTACACTCTGCAATTTGGCTTACAAATGAAGTACTGGAAAGTCTGATGAATCAGAGTCCTTAAGCACATAACTAATTTGAGCTGATGCCCTCTTGACTTCAGAAGGAATACACTCTTTTCTTAAATGTTTCATCAGGTCGATAAAGAACATCAAATGTTGGTCTTTTATGCATTTCTTTCTGATTAGAGCTTTGGAAGACAGATGACTGGTATGTGATTTTACCAAGTAACCTTCATGTCATTTCAAAAGGAGCTCTTCTACACCCACTTATGCTTAGAACTGGAAATCTTTCAAGATCACATAAACTATTACAGACAGAGTGTGAGCATGCTGGAGGGACCAAAGGAACAAAATCAGGATCTGGTCTGTGTGAGGTGTGGGAAAATAATCTTTTGCTGATAGGGACCTTGATGGGATGCTGAGAGAGGGAGAGATAGAAAAGAAGGACAGATTTAAGTGTCTGCAAAGAGCAGCTGGAAAAGAAAGAGAGAGAGATTTAGAAAATTAGATTTCCAAATATAGTATTTCAACTTTCCAGCATAGATGAGAAGTTGCTGTATGGATAGTTATTGAATAACAATACTGCAGCTTACAAATATATTTGTTGCTTACAAATCTGGGAGACACTGGACACTTAGAAGATCCTTAGAACGAAAGTAAAAAGTGGCCTTGTTGTCCCTTAGAAATTTGTCTGGATCTATTTGGCAAGAATTAATAGATAGTGGAAATACCTGAACTAGATTAGTATTTAAGTGTATTAGGTAATACACTTAGGCGTCTACTGTAAGGGAAGTTCATGTTCTCTGGGATGTCTTTTCCCACTTTGATGTCAGTTATTCTGCAGTCTATATATAACATAGAGCACCTAATATAATTATCTCTCAGTACATAAATTGCTATTTAATTTCTAGCACTTAGAGTAGGACTTAGATTTCCTACTCACCATGTATCATGTTCTTGTAAAGGGGTCCCCCCACCCCTAAATGATTGTAAAGGTTTTTCATGCTTTCCACACGCAGAAATGTTAGGGCAATTTTGCCATCTGCTTTGTTTTCTTTTATCCAGAATTGATTTGTTGGAGTTTTGTATGGAATACCAAGATCACTGATGACGTCCACTAAGCTCTTGGAGTAAAGCGTGCTGTTTCTTTTCACATAACTAAATTAAGCATGTAAGGGAAGGAGGAGATCACTGTAGAAGGCTTGATATTTGTCACTGTTCACATAGACGACAAACTGTAAAGCAGGATCAAGTTTCCTCACCCCTCAGGCTAGAGAAAGTCCTAAACACCTTAATGAAGTTTTCTAAAAATGTATGTAGACAGTTCTCTTTTTTTCTGACAATGATGACCATATTTTGTGCTGTTAGAGAACAGTGAACTTTAGCATTGATAAGTATGGAATAAATTTTTTAATGTTTTTAATAATTTTGTCTCCATCCTTAGTGTAGTTCTTATTTTGCTTCATTTTTTTTTAGTGGGTAACCAGCAACAAACTTTGTATAGGATAAGGAAAAGTTTATGTAACATCAATGCCCTATTTCATCAGTCATCTCTGTCTCATGCTGTGAGTAGTCTAACATGTGGTTTACACTGATACTACTGAAGTGGGAGCTGAGAAGCTGATGGTGACATATATAATTTTTAAAAAATAAGAATGAGTGATATGCTAAAATTATTTATGTCAGGGTGTTTTCACATTGTAATAATAAACCAACACATTTCAACAATCAATTAACTCCAAAGAGGAGTCTAATAGCAAAACATAAGCGTGTTCAATGCTTAGAACCTAAAAAAGGAAAGTCAGAAAGCCGGTTTTTCAAAGATGGTCTGAAACAAGTGATTCCTCCTTCTCCCTTCGAAGTTGTCTGGGCTAATTCCTAAAGTATATAGGCAGGAATATCAAAGCGTAAGGTGAGCATAGGTTACCTGTGTGGAAAGAGAGCTCTAGAGCCCTTAAGATCAATGTGCTAACCTTGGTGCTGTGGATCAGAGGTACTGGTCACTCTCATGAGCTTTTCTACTGTGGGAATATCAGAAATATTTGAATGACCTTACATCTGCTACATGAAGAACAACATTTGGTGAGTACTGATATAATTAAAGGTGTGAAAAACTGGGACAATGTCTATGCTGGATTTCACAAACATTTTTGTATAACTCATTTTTCTCTATTTAGATTTGTATTTCTGCTTGCCTAACAGCAGAAATTTAAGTGAAAGTTATCTACAGTGATTCAGACTAAGCCAGTAAAATGGTGGTGTCACAAGGACAGATGGCATCTGGAAGCAGCATGAAGCTAAGGTAAAGTCAGACTGCCTGCAAGGAGCGATATGCATGCCAGGAAGTAGGCTTTGGGCATACTCTCTGAAAAGGAAGACTGTTGAAACAACGGAAAGCTATGGCCAGGAATTACTCTTACAGCAAGGCAATCCCACTGGAAGTTGTGGAGAGTACTCCACGTGATTTTAAGAAATGCTTAGCTCATTCTACGTTAGGAATAAAGAGAATCAGGTAAAGAAAGGTAAGATATATGTAAAATATTTTTTATTTGAATTTTGACTTTTCAGGTGTGAGTTACTTTAATTGGCTGCTGCTTTAGACCCAAGGACGCAATCCATAGCCCTGTCAAGAGCCCAGTGGGCCTGTAAGAAGTATTGAGAGTATCTGGGAGCAACAAGTCGGAGACTGATTGCACCTGAGCAAATTGCAAAATTCCACAGATCTCAATACCAGGAGGTGTAAAGGCCTGAGGGTTGAGACGCCCCGCAGCAGCTGATTATTTGAGCAGTACCACACTGGTTCCACCCATGCAGACTCCACGTCTAGAGTGTTATTCCTCATAATTAAACAAATCCTGATCACCCTGGATCTTCCAACAAGGTCAGTGGGTCTTCACAGAGTGGTGGGTGTTGTATGTGGCAATAAATATTTCTTAGTTTCTGTTCTCATTTGGTGAGAGATAGGTTCATGGTGCTAGTAAATTCCAGATGATACAAAAGTAAGGTGAGAGAAGCACTTACTGGGACGTGGGTGCTGCTAGGAAAAACAGCAGGAGCTGTAGCTGTATAGAAGAGGAGCAAAACATTCCCCCAAATGTAGCTCTAAAAATAATATTCTCTATTGACATTTAAGAACAAGATAGATGTTTGTTTACATGTCAGGCAAATTAAATGAGAAATGTTTCCTTAGGTACTATACTCTTTTAAATCCAGTGAGAAATATGAGGGAAAGGCATCAGAAATAACAACAAACTGTGTAAATTCCACAAATAGCAACTTAAAATGGCAAAAGATCCATTTTATTATCCAGTATCTTGTTCCTCTGTTGCTTTTCCTAAAGGCAGTAATAGGAATTAAGGCAGCTTTTACTCATTCATTGATAGAGAATTTTCACTTAATCAAAATATCAAAAGTGTTGCTGATTTTCTCCTCAAATTCCAGATGATTTTCCTCTGCCAGTTCCCTGCCTTTTCCTGAACTTGTTATAAAGATGTATTTATAGCTGATTTATTACCATTTGGTCTTGTGTTGATAATATTGCTCAATTTAGTTCTCTGTAATCATTCTAATCATCTTTCTTTGCAGTTATTCCAATTAAAGTTAATCTTCACTGAAACTGGCTGACCAGAACTGTACACAATACTCCTAATTAGGCCTTTCATTTACTTTCACAACAAATGTCTGTCTTCAGGCATTTGTGATTTCATTAGCCCTTTCATAGCTTCAGAAATCACTGTTCATAGCCATCTTCCAATAGACTACTTCCAGTAGACTACATCTTCCAATATACCTACTTTTTTTTCACTTTGTGACTGATATGATCATCCATATTTAATAAGCTACGCGTTCTTAACAGAAGTTGCCAAGTGGATGAATCTGCTCTTTCTACTATTAAATTATATCTCATTCTAGCAGTCAAATCAATGCAGTAATCTAAAGGTTTTATAAGATGATCTAGTCTTTGTAATACTGACAATACTGGGCAACTTTACATTGTCTGCTAATTTAATCTATATTTTTCCTTAAGGTCTTTAAATAACTTATTAAAATGGGACTAGTAAGACATCTAGTAAACTCTCCTCATTCCATGGCTCTCTAGTCAGTATAAGCTGTTGTTGATCCCTCTAGTCATATCCTTAGCTTCTTTAGAAACCTTTAACACCTGTCTTCTCCACATTTAGGAAACCTTTCCTGCTGGGATATTGTATCAAATGCCTTATTTAAATCTTTGATAAACAGTATTCTTCTGCCTAATAAAGCAGTTAACTTTTGAAAAGATAGATTAATTTGAGATGATCTACTGTGGATAAAGTCATATTACAATTTATACTGCTCTCCATTTATCTGTCTGCCCTTAATTCTTCCTTCAAACACTATTCTAGGTCTTTTTTTTTTTATTTTTTTAAATAAAGTCAGTTTAATAAGTCTAGTAGTTCCAGAATTGGTCTTTGTTCCCACTCTTTTGAATATAGTTTCTACGTTTACTGTTCTCCAGTCATAAGATGCTGCCTTCAAAAATCCTAGCAGTTGGACTTGCAATTTCATTTGACAGTTTTGTATTTCTGTATTCCAACATGGAGATTATCCAGCTCATCTTATTTTTGCTTTATGAGGTATTAAGAATGTTAACATTTATTTCTCTCTCAGGTGTCATAATTTCTGATGCTTTGTCTTAATTTTTACTCCTTACTCTACTGATGTCCTCATCATTAACTTCATAGAAAATGGAGGTAAAATATGCATTTAATACGTGGATCAGACCTAGATTAATGATAATCTCTATTAAATAAAATATCTATTAAATCATATATTCTATATTTACAGCACTCTAACTTTCTTAGTTCACCGTGCTTCTTTATTGTTTGTAAAGAATTTTTGCTGATTGCTTTAATGATAATTTAATGTCTTGCTCACAAAATCTCAGCCATTTTCCTTCTTTCTACATCCTTTAACTTCTGAGGAACAGTGTTCTGACTTTGTTCTTGGTAGATTTGCATGTGCACAAAAGCAGCTGATTCACTGAAGGAAGCCCATAAGATTTTTCTATTAGCTTTTTTCCTTGCTTGCAATGTGAACTCCAAATAGTGCCTGCCCTTCGATGTAAAGTAATTCCTTACTTTCTGTGTTTTAAATCCTCTGCATTCCTGAATTCACTCTGTATGGTTTCTTTAGGTTCTTTCTAAAATCCCAAACATTATTAAAGAAATCTGTCTTATAGCAAGTTCAAGACTACGTAAGCCTTCAGCCCTTAGTGACAGCATTTATATTGCATCCAAGTTTGGGAGATTAGTCTCCCACGTTCACACAATTATTACTCTTTACTTCTCATAATCTTATAGAGGTTTCTCTTCATATTCTATCCCAAGCTTAGTGATTCTATAAGAGTATTCCAAAGCTCTCTTTTCTGGGGCTTTCAATACTTTATCCTGAACATATTATGTTTTTTCACTACAGGATTTGTTTTCAACCTGTGGTCCACAGGCTCAGGGCATTCCAATGTCTACTTCTTTAGGTCAGTAGAAGGTAATTAAGAAAGGCAAGTTTAGTGTTAATAGGCCTAAATGTCTATGTTCTCTCTAGACAGCTTCATGCCTCCCTATTAATTGTCATACATTTCTATAACATGTAGAGCTGCCGAGTCACCTCCAGTCTTATTTCTGTCCTTCTGGAATAACTGGCAGGTTTAGCTCTTTTACTCAAATCACAAATAATTTTTCTGTTTCCATTCCTGCAGCATCCAGTTGTATTTTGTGCTTGATGTTAGGCTTGCTAGAACTAGTTGAACGTGTTTTACTCAAAAAGTAATTCAGTGGAGAATGGACACATTTTTGGTTTTGAAACCAAATTAGGAAATGTTTAGGGTTTTTTGGAAGCTTTCAGCATTTTGTCCAATCCTCCAAAATACAGTTGAAACCAATGTATTATAATACTAAAACTTGAGTGTTTTCTAATTTTTTTTTCCTCAGAAGCATAAAATATTCTATTTAAAATGAAAATAGTTCTAATGTAAATATTTTTGTGTTGGGCAACACATTTCTGAAGCAGCTCCTGACCAAACTCTTATTCAGAAGTTGTGCTTTGCTTCATTAACTGAACATTGACTAGTAAACTGACATTAAATGCTTCTGACATTAATGTAAATCAGTTCTTTTTAGGAGAAGAATCTAAACAAAAATACAAAAGGCTGCAAAACATCAAAGTCTTCTCTGTGACAGCTGTGCTTTTAAAGTTTAGGAAACAATAGCAGAGCTAGATGAGGTTAAAAAATTGTAATAATTAACAGGGAAAAAAAAGCAGCAACAAGCCTTCAAGCAGCGAGAACTAATTAGTGAAGACATTTTAAAATCCTGTTATTGAAGATGCTGGATTTAGAATAAATATCACTTCCTTTCCCCACAAGAAGAGAGAAAATTTCACCTGTCGTACTTCATTAGGATTATCAGGAGTATATTGCTGCTGAGCCATCAGGCAGGACTGCAATAACTCTCACTACACTGGTCAGCAATTACTGCCAGCATCCAAGTATGAAGAGCTGAGTCCAGAGAACTGCCTGTTTCACTGGATATTTTCTTTCTGTATGATTTGCTACCCTAGGTGCTATAAAGCACCTTGTTCTCAGAATTTCCCATGGTGTTCCAAAGGCACCTCGTTGCGCTCGCCAAGGACAAACAAATAATTTCACCCCACATAATGCAGTGGATGGAACTGGGTGCAAAAGACAGTTTTGCTGCTGCCTGATGCAATCTACAAGGAGTTTCCTAAACCTAAAATAATCAACAGGATTCTCAGGCAATAGAAGATTTTGAAAAGTTAATGTTAATAGTAATATTTTAATAATATTATGTTAATATTTACAAATACTCCTACTGAGCAATTGATTTCACTAATGCTATTTTAAAGCTAATATTAAATAAATTACTACTTTAGAACCACGTATTAACTATTTATGATCTAGTGCTTGCTTTCTCTTGTAAGATATAGATGTTTCACTTTCAGATCTTCTTGACTAATGATAACATTCTATATTTGTTCTTCTTCTGTCTGGAACCATAATTGACTAAAGTGTGTTTTGCAAAAGATTTGCTCAAGAAATTAAAGATTAATGGCCATGAGCCCAAGTGACTTATTCCACCTTTTTCCTACAGATTTTAATCTTGATATAATGTATCATTTGAACATTAGTCATAGGTGCCTGATCAGCAGAAATACTAATGCACAGCACTAATACTTTGGATTCGTTAGTTCTTTCTAGTCTAGAGAGCCAAAGCTTGAATGAGATATCTGTATTTAGTCTCTTGTAAAACTGGAAATAGCGTCCCTCACTGATAGGTGTGAAAACGATGTGCAAAAATTTATAAATTGCCAAACAATACATTTGAGTCCTACCTAAAACCAGAATGTCCTATCGTGCTTTTATGAGCAACAGACCATATTTCCTTATTTGTCCTGGCTAGCAATTTTGGGGAGCCATTTGTATAAAATCTAGCATAAGAGCTGCAAAAAGTATATGTTGTTTGCACAAGGAATTTCTGATTTGATATCAGAGTGTGAATATATGGAAACAGGACCATATTTAAAAATTTTCTTTAAAAATAAAAGTGAATACCTTCAAAGCAATATTCAGAATATCAGGGTGAAATTTTCAAAGGTGCAATATGACTGTTCACATTGAAAATAACTTTAACTATTAGCTATTGCGGTATTACTTATTAGTGTTAGCTATTAGCTACAAGATGTTCGTCAATATGAGAGATTTATTCTGAAATTGCTGACCTGTTTTAGGGGATCTCATCTATTGTGATTTGGTAGTTGAATTGCTCTGTAATTCAAACAAAAAGGAACCAAAGACTAAAAGCTGAGCTGGTCCACAGCAGAAGTCATTTATTAGAAAATACTTACAGACTTTGAGGTAAGAGAAAGTTTCACATCTTGACATTATGACAGATTAAATAATTTAACATGGCTGGCTGTCTTGCGGAAAACTTTCCGGTTTCTGAGTTCATTGATACCAGTTGGCTTAATCAAGAGGAGCAGGAGACCTCATGCTAATAAGTTCACTGCTTGCTGTAGGTGTTTACTGGTTTTGTTTTTGATTTTATTTTTCACATTCAAGATTGTGTGCTGATGTGCATGGCTCATTGCTGGAACAACTCAACTATATCTAGAATGAGAAACGCAGTTCAGTAACTTGTCTTCTAGAGGAAACATCTTTTAAGAACTGGCATTCACATAAGGTTTAGTTCAACTCTCAGAAGTGGTCAGAAATAGAACTGTCACTCCAGATCCTAATAACTATCTTTGCACTGTGTCAGGAGGGGTATTGAGTATATGTGGGATTTTATAGGCCCTTAAATGAGACTGAAATATGTTAATGAGAGAGCTTGTGTTTCTCTTGAATTTATTTTTGGGAGGTGGATGGAATGAGGCTTTTCCAGCATTTTGTATATATTCTAGATTTTCTTTTAGCAACTGCTATGTCTCTCTAGATATCCCATGATGAGAGCTTTATGCCCATGTGTGTTGAAAGAGATGAAGTATCTCCAGCACTCTTATGTGCAAGATGTGTCCTTTGGAGTCAATTATAATTTAGGCTGGGGTAAATCGTGTGAAGTGTTTTGAACTGTTAAATGAATTTGTTTCAAGCTTTCTCCTCCTTTTCACCTCTGCTTGCTCTCCAGATAGTTTGACAATCCCAAGCTTTCACAGAATGCAAATCCCAAGGCTTCATGCGCTGTGGGAAAGAGCTGCATTTTACTTTCAGTTGCACAACAGGCGTTCATATGCCTGTAAACTCATCCAGTCAGGAGAGCGTGCAAACATCCTGCAACATAGCTGACCAATTGCAGCTAACACAGCTTGGATTTTGACTATTTCAGTTAAACAACAAGATCAGTTTTTTATTACATATGATCAAATCCCAGTATTAAATTAAAAGAAATGTTAGCCTGCTGACAGTTTTTCCTGAGCACCCTCTCTGTTGGTATCACTGAGCAAACTGTTCTGTGAGAATTATTCAGTGAGCTCTTTGCAAAGTAGGGGAATGTTCAAAGGTTTCCTGTCCTTGACTGCTGCAAGATAGCCTGACTTTCTGGCTTCGTATGATACTGCTCCACAGTTAGTGTGATGCAGATGATGGCAGGCCTCAGACATACATAGATGTGAAGTTATTGTATGCCTATATTGCAACACTTTTGTATTTTGGAGGCTTCAGACCAACTCCAAAGAAGGATTTGCAAAACCTTTGAAGCCGTGCATTTGTAATTCACTGTTGGATCCTACTGGAGTGTGTGACAATCTCAAAATAACTTTTGCAGTGCTGAGAGCTGCTTGGTTTTTGGTTCGGTTGGAGCTTCTCCAGAATGTCTACCACCTCTATGGCAACCGCGAACTACACTTGGAAAACATCCAGCAAACTGCAGACTATTGTTGTTTTTTCTGCCAAAAGAAATCAAGATCTGTTGAAGCCCTGACAGCTGTACCTTGTCATGGAGCAAATACTCTGAAGAAAAAACAAATGACCATTAATCTTGATCGTACATTACTGTCTAATGACTAGTTACATTTTCTACATCAGTTTTTGTTGCCTAGATATTGCCGTCATAGTTTCCCCGAGCAACCACCAGGAGTCTGTTTCTCTTTGCAAATCAGTCTTGAGGCTTCATCTCTTTTCTTTTACTTCTAGTCCAAAATTACCATTGAATGTTACAGGAGTCTAAGGGGAATTTGTCTGAATAAGAAAAATAGTATGAGGATCATTTTGAAAATAATATTGGACCTGAAATAACTAGGGAAATGGTTGGTAGCAAATAGCTGATTGAATATGATGAAAAGGACATTGCAATGAATAGCGGTTGTATTTCAATGTCACTGTTAGCTTTCACACATTCGCGTGGTGTCTGAGAGCAAATAATTTCATTAACATTTGGAGTTACCATTAATAAATACTGTTCTTTTCTATAAAAGTTTATTGCGAAATTTTCCTTTGACATAGTAACTTCATGGCATATATGTTAGCTTGAGTGATTTATCTGCAGCTATGGAAATTTAACCTATTTCATGATCCATATCGATAACAAACTGAATCCAGTTTATCTTTCTGCTTCTCTGAAGTGCACTGAGTCACAGAGGAAGTGTTACTTTGAAATAAGGGCATGTCTCTGGAGTAAATGCCAGAAATATGAGCAAAAACTTTCATGCCAAGTAACTGTATTTGATGGGCAGACATGCAAGGATGAAGTAAGTGGACACTACTGTCCTTCCTGCTAGATTAGGAAAAGCTGTTGTAGGAGAAGGACTGTGTGAGCCCTATTCATATAGGGTCTAGATCTAGCAAAGCTCAACCTTTGTCTTATTTGAAAGATGATGCTCCTGCCTTCTTTTCTTTTCACTTATTCTTGGCTCTGCAGTTTTGCCCTTCACTCATGCCAGCTTTTATGCCTGTCAGACATTTATGGGAGCCAACTAAATTCCATAAGCCAGCAGAAAACACCCTCTGCCCCCCTTTTTTTCTGGAGCTAGTTTTCTGCTACATTAATGCTTTAAATTCTCTTACATGGAAGGCCCAACAAATGCCAGGGCTGGTTCAAGGCTGGTACAAGTGCACAGCAGTTGTGGTGGTGCAGGGGGAGGAAGCGTGGGATCAATGCTAACTGGAATTAGTGAGCTTCTAGATATTAGTATCATTTAGTTCTATAGCTTTTTTCTGAGAATCAAGAATGAGAAACCGTCTTCTTAAGTGCTTAGAGTAGCCCAAGAACAGCTAAACGTCTCTAATGTCTGGCAGCAGCTCCATTCCTCCAAAGTTAGAGAAGAAATATAAATACTTTAAAACAGGATTTTTGGCTAGTTCTCACTCCTCAGCTCTAGAGGCACTGAACTGTTGCCAGCTCAGGGTGCCACTCAATGAATTTGAGAAATGCTCTTATAAAATAGAGTAACTTTTCCAGTGACTTTCTAAGTGTCTGATACTACAGCTGAGGTAGTTTCAGTTCAATTCAGTTCAATCCTTAAAAGAATGTATACAGTGGTGTGCAATTAGGTCTTTTAACTTTGATGTAGAAGGTAAGCCCCAGGAGTAAAAGTCGATGATAATGCCTAGTATTAAGATATATTGGTAAACAGATAATCCTGCAATTGAAATTCCTCTTCACGATACAAATACTGTCTATGTCAGAGAATATAATGACCTCATACTCATACCTCATACCCAAACAGTCAATTTTAGGGAGGTTTAATAGTTCTTCCCAAGAGGGGAATAAACTGATAATGGAATCATATTTCTTTCATATAATCCTGATCATTTCAAAGAAAAAAAACTCTGTTCCCCTGAATACAATGTGAACCAAACAGTGAAAAATAATTTCTTTTTTTAACAGTTCAGAGCATCTTTTCAGCTGGTACTTTATCCAGATTTTTTCCTAGCTGTTTGGTATTTGAGTATTATGGCTTTCTGGCTGCTTTTTTTCTTTGCAGCTATCTGATCTGTCTTCTGTGTTTCATGTTTTGAGGTCCCAGAGAGCACTCCTTTGTTTTCTAGACTGCTCATCCAGAAAGTTATTGTCAGCTGAATTGTCTTCTGCAGATAGAAGGTGAAACTGGCAAGAACTTTTCAGCTCAGTAGCTGAAAAACTGGGTGGTAAGTGCAGTCACAGTTCACTTCTGGGAGATGGTAAGGACATGAGCAAAGCAATGGTCTCAATCTTGTTGGTATCTGAGACACATAAGAGTTGGAAGTATCTGGTAAGGAAAGCAGAAATCCAAAGTCCTCAGCAGCCTGCCTGAAGACACTAAGTCTTGTGAATACAGTTCTCCTGACAGCAGTGAGGTGTCTGTCATTTCAAGTTCCCAGTGGAAAATGACAGTTTCTCAGGTATTTTTAACGCTTTGAAAAGCACAGATTTTATGAGGAGGGTGTTTTTTATCAGAGTATTCAAGAGTACTATCACAAAGTGGCTGCAGTTCAGTCACAGCCATCATTCCCACCTTGCACTTAGCCCTCTTCTCATGGAGGCTGTTTTCCTCCCTGTTCAGTCTGATTTGTATTTATTCTTCTCTCTAGGACAGAATTTGAGCTGAGTTACATCCATGTCTTCCTTTTTTCATGGACACTAAAAAGGGACAACTGAGTGACTAATAAAAAAGCTAAATGTCACAGGGAGAATGGATGCAGCTCATGTGTAATAACAGCACTGAGCTTTCTTGTACTTATCGCAGTATAATGATTGTGTCCTGGAAAAAACAAGTTGGTCCCTGAAAATTGCTGCAAGTTCTTGCCTGTTCCAAACATCCTGTAGGTGGGATGAAAATGTTGAAGAGAACCTCTGTTGACTGTCTGGGGACCTTATAGGCAAGGAAAAGAGGTTGGGGATGAATGGAGTAGTTGAGACCTTTCAGAATGCCCTTCCTAGTAATTCTACTCTTGATTGGTTTCCAGTATCACCTGAATAGCCTCTGTGACAGTTTAGGGAAAATCCTGCATAAATGGGTTGGAACAAGCCTAATGAAAATGGTGTATCAATGTAGTCCTTTGTTTTTTCAGTTTGTAGGAGTTTTGAGGATCACTTTCATTCTAGACAGCCTCTTTAGAGAACCTAACTACTAAGCACCTTGAAAATCTCCTCTGGACACATGCAAGTGACAGGTTTTTTCATGGCTGTAGAACCTGGCTAGATGTGGATGAACACAAGTCTTTCAAAAGGTAGACAGTGGTAAATGATAACTCCCTAACAAATTTGAAGCTCCTCCTTGAAGTTTAAGAAGCACTAGAATTGATTAGTGCAACAGCCAAACTAATACTTTTTTAGGTGGACCTCCCTCCCCATCCCCAAAGCCCTCTCAAGTGTTTACAAAGTTGTTTGTTTAGCTACGTCTGAACAGGATTGCTGAATATTAAAAACAAACCTCCCCCAAATCCATCAGCCTGTGTAGACACCTAGCATGGAAAATTTCAGACAAAATGATAATGTTATGAAAAGGTATGAAAATAAATAAAGAGAGGAAATGTTGTTCTAATGCCTCCTGTGCCACCTGTGAAGAGCTTCATGCTGCAGGAATGAGTACAAATTTGAGCTCATGCACGCAGATGGTGGAAAGAACTGCTTTCAATCTTGCCCCTTCTACTGCCACAACTCTCAGCAAGATTTGTTATCCTTATACTGCCAAAAAATTTTCTTTTGATACACACAAACCAAAAAAACCAGCAGCTAAAACCCAGGTAATACAGAGATTGAATATTGTTCTTTCCAAAAGTGCGCTACTTTCGAATAGTTTCAAGACTACAGCATTTATTACAAGGACTTTTTATAACAGATAGCAGAGAACTGAGGGAAGATTTTGACCCAGATATTCCTTCCTGTTGAAATAATTCAATCTTTACTGCTTTACTCTTGGCTGTCATAAAATAAACTTGATGATACGATCGAGCTCTCTAACCCAGGAGATCCCTATATTGCAGGAAGTCACAGCCTTTGGGCTTAGTTACGATGTTCTCAGTAGTACAAGGATCTGTACATTTAACTGACTGTTAACTCATATCCATTTTCCATAAAGTGTCGATTTACTTCGTTGCTTGCTTAACAAACGAGATTAATCTACTTTTCAAAAAACTCAATACGGGGTATCTACATTTTGAGCAGGTGAACTAGGAAAGGTTTTATATGAGGCTAAGAAAGGGAATATCCGAATTGCCTCTAGGTGGCAGTGAGTCATTATTTCTTGACATCACTAAACTGGCTGTTTCAGTGTCGCTGGGAAGAGCGGCTTTCTTAGTTATATTCTGAGCTTTGTTCAGTTTTCAAACCATTTTGGATACATTTTGAAATCCTAAACATTGTATTGCGATACTATATACGTGCTTGCAAATCAGTTAGTTCTGGAAATATGGACAAATGTACTACGTAGCATGCGTGCTGTGAATCAGCAGGTCTCTGGCGCACACTTTCGTGTGACCAGAGGACACAGCGTGGCCAGCCCAGCTTGTGCCCAGTGACCATTGTGTGCACGCACACACAGACACACACACACAGCTGAAGAGCTGTGTAGCATACACATGGGAAGTTTACACGCTCTGGATGTACAATGTGGTGGACTGCACGTTTGTGTGAACTGTGATCAGTGATAACATTGGTGGCTCCACGGTAGATCTCCCTTTCCTCAGGATCCAATGGCTTCAAACTGTGTTTTCTTTACATTTCTGCACCTTTTGCATGCTGATGTGGCTGCACATTAGCACAAATTGCTTTCAAGGTGTTTGTACAGCTGTTTGGGCTCGGTGCAATGATGGTATGTGTGATACTCTGTTCAGCTCAATGATTGCTTCTATCGCTTGAGCATGAGCAATGGACCACACTAAATGCTGCTAATAAAGAGATTGCAGGCCCTCTAGTAAGTCCTTGCTGGCTGACAGTATTAATTGTAGTGTTGAGGAGATCGAAATTGGCTCTGCAATTGTAATTCAGGCTCTGATTTAACAATGTGTTTAAATCCATTACTTCTAACATGTGCTTGTGTTGACTGCATTTTAGCAGCGTAGTCACTAACTTTCTTACATCTCATCTGCGGAATGTTTTCATTTTTATGAACGTCCTTAATTCCAACCTGGGAAAGTGCTTTTTGTGCATACACAAAGGAAAATATATCCTTAAATGTTTTACAGCTTGGGGTATATATTACCACCTCTGATACTGTTAAGAGCAAGAAGCATGATTTTGAGCTGTATGGGTTCCACAATGTTCACTAGAAACATGTTAAGAAAACTGTTCTTGTCATAAGCAAAGCACATGTCCTTCTGAATATCATCAGTTTCCTATTCTACATAACTATGCAAATGAGTTTTATTTTAAACATGCAACACTTTTTAACTCTGTGTTCTGCATGGCTAGGACTAACAAATACCCCTAATAGCTCATCAGTAAAAGGAAAGCGTTAGAATCATGGTGGGTCTCAATAGCCTGGGAGTTGAATATGTCAGTACAAATGTTTTGTGGATTTTGCCAAACAAAGTAAAATATGGAGTGAGTAAACAATTTTAAACTGACTGAGAACAAATGATATATTTGGTAGAGGTTTCCAATACAATATATTTTGGCATTAAAATTTAAAATGACTCTGAATACATCTCCTTTAAAAAACAGTTTTGTGATCAAAGACTTAGCAGCTTGATGGATGTGAATGAATAAGTCTCATAAATTGAGATACTGCAACTGGGATTGCCGCATTAATAGGAATGAGATTATCATAGTGTTAAGTCGTACAGCTATACATTTAGAAGTATGTACTGGGAATAAATGCCTATTGTACAATATGTCTTTGTCTTCTGCTCTCAGCCCAGCACCATCATGCTACATCACAACTATGAGCATTGGTAGATTCTGACAATCTCACACAAGAAGCAGTTTTCAGAGGCAGGTTTAAAAAATGATTACATAATTGCTGTTACTTTAATGAACTACCATGATTCTTGCTCCTGATACTAATGGAAAAAAAATAGGAACTGGCACAGAATTTTTTTACCAAAGATGATGTACAAAATAATATTAATGAAATGTTTTTGATAGAAGCCAGTGTTTCACTGAAACTTCACTTTGAAAGGAATTTTATCCATCTTTAACAGAATTACAATTTTCAGGACACACCCTAATTTCATATTCACACTCTGATTTCATAAGGTTGTCTCTGGCTAGACAAAATTTTCCTAAGACTGAGCAAACACTATTAGAAATGCATCCCAAATGCTGCCTTCCCTAAATGTAAAATTTGTAAACTAAGCCCTCTGAAATTACCAACAGAATCAAGTATAGCTGTCTCCTTCACCCTTTTCTCACATAATTATGCAGAAAAATGAGAAAATATGCAGATACTGGTAGACCATCATCTTGATATATGTACGAAGATAACAGTTTCAGAAAAGCTCAGGTCGTGAACTGGGTTCCATTATAAACCTACTGTGATTTGGATATGTTCCACATTTTGCAATGAAGGGCATTGCACTGAGATAGATACGATTCTGTAATCAAATTCTTAATTTCGTTAAGAAATTTCTGTAAAACCTGCTTGTTTTGATTAGTATTAGATTATTTTTCACTATTCTGAATACGTTACATTTCTGTTTCAAAGCATGAGGTATAATGCTGGTTTGCTGTGTGGGAGATTTTCAGAAGGGGATGACAGTGGATTTGTGAATCTCCGGGGAAGCTCTGTGCGCACTGTCAGCTGGTGTTCCCATGAGAGACAAAGTCCTGCAGGTCTCTACATGGAGCTCAGATACAGGCTGAAGCCAAAATTTCCTTACAGAAATACGTCTAACAAGAGTCTAATGTCACCTAAAACTGTTCATTAGCTCACGCTCATGGGTGTTTTCTTAACGTGACTTTATCCTAGAGCTGGCTGTGTCTATGCCCAACCTATTCAATAGCATGTGTGCTCATGAGCTTGGACCTTCTTGACGTTGTCCCTCAGTAAGTGGTAACACTTACTATAGCAAGTGTTATTGAATTATTATATGATTCTTTAAGGATAGGTGAACAGATTTAAAAGAAGAAAAAAGTCCCCTGTACATTTAAGCTGAGGCTTGTGAGAAGGATTTAAATAATAACCCCCTCAGAAAACCCTTTCCAGTCAATGGGATTGTCAGCCAAAGTTGATGAAAGGCTTGTCAATGCTGTTTTAAATTAAGCATGCATTGATCTCCTTAGTTATTTTGATCTTTCCTTGTATGCACTTAGATGCACATCAACAGGTAAATAGTAAAAAATTAAGATATTGGAGTGCTGGTTAAAAAGTTTTTAATTACATGTATTGTCTTCAAAATACTCTGTTTCAAGGGTATGGGTTAATTCTGATGACATTTGAGTAGTTCTGAGATTTCAGAGTTCTTTTCTTACTTTTCATGAGACAAAAAGAAAGAAAATGGGAGGAAAAGAAATACTAAATAAAACCAAAACAGCCCATAAATCTAAATTCATCTATGTGGACTACGGACCCTGGGACATACTGCAATAATATATGACAGGCTTTGATTTTGTCCTAGTAAAAGACAAAAATATATTTCAAAATTTAAGCTGTAACGCAACTGTCTACTTAAAACAAACTTTAGATTTTTTTACCTAAATCTGAGTCTGCATTTTGATGTTATTCCCTTTAGTATCAGTAATTGGGTGCCAAATGCTTGTACCAAGAGGTACTTCTTTTTTTTTCTCTGAGAATTCGGCAAAACTGATGACTCATGGTCAGTAGTTTCCTACCTTGATAAACATTTAATGATGAGCCATTCAAATGGTTCTACTGGAAGTCTATGTTCCTCACCCTTCATCCATTCATTGCTTGTTGCTGCTTACTTATTATCAAGGTTTAGGTGCATGAGCAAAATCAACTGCTTTATGTTACTTCTCTTTTTTCTTTGGTACTTCTCAAACTGGCAGATGTGAATGTTTGTTTTAAAAAAAATAAAATAAAGGAGATAGATAGTTCTGAATTAGATAAATTTAAAATCGTTTTGGATTTTGAGGATGAGCAATGTGACATTAGCTTTGTATTTTTCCAGACAAAACATATTCTTATTTTTTTTCTAGCTAGAAAGAATCTGCATTCAACTTTCTTTGAAGGAGTGTTCATTCTTCCAAATTAATCCAAGTGGAGCAGATCTTACAAAATCAGATGAAGTTGTAAGATTTGGACATCTATTTAATGTAATGAAGTTCTCAGGTATGGCCTCAAGTCCTAATGCATACTCTAAAATCAATGCTGTTTTAAGAACAGTCTTTCCATCTTTTTTATGTTTATTATATACTGAATACATTACTGGTAAAATAGCATAATTATATATGTAGCCTACACTTCATCACCTCAATATGAGAAGAAAAAGGATATTTCCTAATATGTGGTAAGTAAACAACGGTAGGATTCCCAGGTTCATTCACCTGTATTGTGTCTGTGTTGCGTGAGCTTACCGGTGGTCAGTCACTACAGCACACCCAGCCAACCAACCAGCCCACGGACTGGCACCGGCTCCCGGCCGTGCTGTGTGTATCCCGCCTTGGGCTACAGCCGGGGCACGAATGGGCCTCTTCTGGATTTGTGAAAGAGAACAGCTTTACCACATAAACTAAATCGAGCTTCCTATCTTCCTACTAGTAGCTAACAAAGGAGCAGCTCTGCAAAGAGTGTCTCGAGGGAACGTTGCATTTTGATTTCACTACTTGAATTGCTCAATCATGTTTCTTCAAAAGTATCTGTGCGTGTTAACTTCCTACCTACCACCCTGGGCATGTAGCTATGCTACAGCCCTTGTAAGGAAATTCTCCAATGAATAAATTTCCAGAAACATTATTATGAAAAGGAAAATACAACCCTTACATTCTCCTTCAACATTTATATTCTGCTCCGAGTCCTGAAACTGCCATTCTAAAGTCAGGATGAGAGTTTAGGTAGGAGTCTGGAGTGAGAGTCAGGTTAATTAGCAATACTGTCTTTCCATAGTTACAAAGAATCCAGCTGACAATGCAGACATGCAAAAAACAGAGAAAAAGCTCTGGAATTCATCCACTGTAAATTGATATTAAAAAAGTAAAATGTTTTATGCCAGTGATTTTTTTGTTACTAGTTGCTGTGTGATAACTGGACATGTAGGATTTTAGCCTATTACCTCATGGTGGTGGTGCAGTTTTATAAGTCTGTCAAGCTTTATTTAAACCATGTTGTATCTCACATTTAATTGAAATATATTTAAAATTGTGTGTGTTCATGCCTTTCAGGTACATCTCCCCATCACAGAGGCTGAGAAGCAGGATAAATTAGCCCTTACTGAACATAGTGCTGACAAGCTAGACTGATCATTTAAAAATTACTTTAGGCATTTCTATATTGCAGGGAAATTGCCAAAGCTTACCGAGAAGGAATTAAAGCCTGTCTTTCCCCCTTTCTCCTCCTCTTCATTGGCAGCAGCTGCTTCAGTAGCTCTGACTCCACCTTACGACTCTGCGGTTCCCCTCCTGCCTCCCCTCTGCTGCAGCTGACCTGGGCTGTCACAGTCCTGAATATTCCCTTGCTCTCATTTTGCAGTCTTTATGGTTTCTTTCTTTTTTTTTTTTTTTTTATACCTTGCTCAGTGAATGAGATAAATGCAATCTCAAGCTACCTGCATAAGCATCGGGCAGGTATTTCTCACTAGTGCTGGGATTTCCAGAGCAGCTCGAAGTGTTGCACGTCCAGCTTTCGTTGGCCTTTGTACCCACATACTCCCATACATACAGCCTCCTTTGAAAACACCACCGGGAATTTATATGGCCACCTATGAGGTCACCTACCATAGTCAACAAATCCCTGAAGGACTGTTTCTCGCTGACAAAGGGTGCAGCCCATATCAGACTTCTCCAGTGGTAAAGGTGTTCCCATTCAAACACCTTCCTGCCTGCCTCGGTTTGAAGGTCCCTTAATCATGCCACTGCGATTCTGTGTGGAGTCACGCTCCAGAGCAATCTGATTTAAACAACAACAAGCAACCCACACCATTAAGTCATCCTACTGCATAATGGCAGGTGCATGACTCCGGCCTGGAGAGAGCAGGTGTTTTCTTAAAATGGCTTTGGTGTTGGAGAAATGACGACGTAGGGCCATATCCTAAGACATTTCTGAGCATAAAAAGACTGCCTGTGATTTCTGTTTAGAAAAGTGCTAGGAATAAGTTAAATTCTCTCTCTACACCAATATGGTAGTATATTATTTCAGGGGAAACTTGAGGACTTTTTATTTGAATTATGCCAGAGTGTCCTGGCCTGACAGGTGTTTTTATTAATATATTTCTGGTGTTGGAGAATAAAATCAGATTACCTAAAGATTTTTCTGTTTGCTAGATCTGGTTAGAGTGATGATAACACAGATTCTATGCAAGAAACATTGTGATGATGACATAATATATGTCTGAAATGATGTAATGTTTTCACAAATCACAAGGTGAAGGGATAGCTCATCTTCAGATTTTAGCACTTGCTACTGCAGTATGAATTACATTGTATAATCTTTACTTCCATTCTGAAAATTGTCTGCAGTCACATATATTCAATTTAGGGGGAAAGCGCATAAAGTAAATTAGGTTAAAAGAACTCCTAACTCTGCATTTTGTAATGCTGATTTAATAGAAAGCAGCTCGAAAAGAATACAGTAATGATAGGGCATAAATGTTAGCATTATGTATAAATGAATGTCAGGCATAAGTTTTCTTTTAAATTTGCCTCAAGAACTGAGTTAGGATGGATGTCCCTTGTGACTATAAATACGGAATATCTGACAAAGACCTGGCAAACAAGAAGTTTATCAGAAAGCAGGAGGTAGGAAATCATGTATCATTCAACACAGATCTCTCTTGAGTGATCTTCCCTCCCTGCCTGCACCACCCTAGCTTGGTGTTCCCCCACCCCAGCTTGGTGCAGATGGGATTGATTGTAATGACAAACATCTTCGGTGTCCCTGGAGGCAGAGAGCTGGGAAGTTTCTGAGGAGCATGAGGAGAGCTCAGTAAAGAGACTCAGGGGAAAAGGAAGACCAGATGGTGCATGAGGTAAATCACAGGACCTCTGATTAACCTGACTACCAGATTCAGAAATTGAAGATTTCTCTGTTCAAGTAAAGGTTTCATTTTTTATCCTAATAAGATACATGAAGAAGTTAGAGGTTAGGCTATTTGATACAAGCCCGAGAACCCTCTTACATGTTAACTTCCCCTCTCTTTCTTTCATCTTCAGAGTTTCAGTGTGGTGACATTTTTGAGATGATTATGAGGTATAAAACCATAAAGAACTCATTTAACCATTAAATATGAGAGACTGGTACACTATGATTTTCTGTTTGAATGATGATTACGAGTGTACAGGAGACAGTTTTTACAATAGTCTGATAAACAAAAAAGTATTATGTTATTGTTCATTATCTCATTAATTGAAGGCACTTGTTAATTGTAGCTCCCATTTTCTCTTTGAATTAATGTTTAGCTAGACTTAATCAAATATATGTTCTGTCTAAAGTCATTGTGTTAAGCAAAGAATAAATTATGCTTTTAAGTTACAGTAAACCAAGATTAATAGAAAGATCAAAAATTTAATTTTCAAATGTCTTAAAGATGTCTGTGGAATATATGTTCTGGCATCTCCTGCAATCTGATTTGTATTTTTAGGCAATTTTAGAGAAGAGAAGATCACTTAGTGATACCAGTTGCTCTATCCAACAGTAAATTAACATGGGAGATCTGGTTTTGTGAAGGATGGCTACTTTTGAGGTTGTGAAAGCTAAGCTCTGATCATTTCATATTTACAGAATACATCCTCTTAGGTTTGCTGTCAAAACCTTTAGCGAAAACGGTAGTATTTATGTTCTTTATACATAGCGGTGACATCTTCCGCCACAGATTTCATCTTGGGAGCAGGAGAAGAGAGCTGTCCTACAGGATAGAGAGGAGCCAGGGACAAGGCTCAGCACCACGGGTACAGTCAGCATTGTTCAAGTTACTGGTTTTGGCAATTGGACACCAGGGTCCTGATAGCAGCTCTGGGGGGCTGCAGCCTCTCCCCTGCCCTGCTGGTTCTGCACAGTATTTCTAGCTGTAAATTGCATTCATAGAACAAAAAAGACAAAGATTATAATGGTATGTTTGTCCAAGTTCATAATTGCCATGTTTTCACAGATATGCTACTTCATTCTCATGAGAAAGGAAAAGCTGAAGGGTGGGTGATGATGGAGTAGCTGACCTGATGGCTGGCTGGTGGAAAGCTTGAGAGTGCTGCTCACGTCTGTGAAATTTTTAGGAGATATTCCAAATTAGCTGAGTAGGAAATATGATTCTGAGGTGATTCAAATTTTGTAAACCACAGCAAAACATAGCCAATAAAATGGTAATAATAGTATGAAAGAAAGATACAAAATGTTTTTTTTAAAACATAACTCAACCCAAAAAGTAGTTCTTACAAAACCATAATTGTCTCATACATGGTTTTCAATTGTAATAGCTCAGAATAACTAACTCTGAGTATTTCTAATATGCTGAAAGAAATTATTTCATTTTAACTTTGAATTTTTTTTCCAAATCTATGGCTGTTGCTATGCTAATGGAATAAAAATGGAAATTTTGTGGTATGCTACGCATTGTTCTAATTTCATTGCTGACCATTACTAAAAGGAGCCCAACCGAAATCAAAAGAGGGTTTGGCAGCTACCTGGATTTATCTGTGCATTGAACCATGCTTGTAAGTGTTCAATTCTGTTAATTTTCATGTGAAATAATTGGTATATTTATTTTTTTTTATTTATAATTATTATACCTTGTCATATAGTGAGGAAATGGCATGCCAAGATTATTCTTTCCTTCATTTCTAGCACAATAGATCTTGTAGGGAATATAGATAGGCAAGAAATTATTATAAAATCCTATAGATCGTGCTCATGGAGATTTGGCTGGTAAATTTTAAAGGTCCCTTATATACAGAGTGCAATCACCTGGAATGAATGTGAGAACTTGCCTGCCTTTAGCTCCTATGGGATGTTTAAATTTCATGGAGTTGGTATACTTTTTCCTTTGCTCAAGCTAAACATCCAGGCAGATCTTACGATGGTTTCCAACCACTGCTTGGATTTCTGAAGTTGTGAACATTTGATTAGCAAACCCTATGTTAAAAAAAAAAATTATATGCTTTTAGGGAATCATAGAATCTTTAAGGTTGGAAAAGACCTTTAAGATCATCAAGTCCAAAGAGTAATTTTGTTAGGGGCATTCAGCAGAAGGAATGACACCTGAATTGATAGCATTGCTGATACTTTTGTGGTGTTTTAGAGCTTGGCAGGCCCATGCATATGTCTGTCAGTTGGGCCTACAGACTAGGTTGTTTAAAGAACAGTTACACATAGGAAAAAGCCACGCTTCTTTCTAAATATTTAGCTGTATTTTCTACAAATAGCAGGCTTTTTACTACAAGTAAAAAATATAAACTAAAGGAGGCTAATTTTTTCTTGTTTGCTCTTTGCTAATTGCTACCACTTTTGCAGTGGGTGGATCTTTCACACAGCAACAGGAAAGCAAAAAATTTTTCTTTGGTTGGAAAATATGATTACAAAATCAGAAAAAAAATTGGCAGGAGGACGTGTTACACCTGAAAGTATTTCTTAGAACTAAGTTGTGGCGGGTTGGTTTTTTTGTTTGTTTTTGTTTGGGTTTTTTTGAGGGGTGGTCCTTCAGATTCTTAATATTTCAAGTTGGCAGCAACCTGTTAAATTGCTTTGTGATAGCTGGGAGTGTGCGGGCTGATGAATGCACACTCTGTAGTGTGCGATACCATGCATATAAAATGGTTTATTGAGCAAAACAAACAATTCTCTGCAGTCTCTGACAGACAATTCTACACTTCTCTGCACTTTCATAACTGACAGCTATGACCAGTCAAGTAAAGTGTACCTGTGCATTTGCAATGGCTTCTCTCTATTTCATATAATTTAACCCTAAATACCTCTTTAGCAGTGCACACCTGTGACTTGTTTTGCTATCTGGATTTTTTGATACTCTTAATTATGCAGTATTTTTCTGCCTTCTCAGACCAAAATAATGATTTCTTTTTCATAATGTAGACATACAGTGTACTTTAAAATAATATTTAACTGGAAAGCTTAGGCTTTCATAAACCTTCTGCTTATCTTTCTAATATCTCCTGTGAAGCTGTTTTTACTTCCTAATTAGAATACATATAATTTTTCTACCCATTTTTTCCAGTTAGCATAGGGAGGACTCAGGTAGTGTGTACGGTTTAGTTGTTGCTTTTAAAGGTACAAAATTTATGCAATTTATTTTCTTCATCCAATTTCCTTATGTTCTAAATGGAAAAGTGGCACGTACAACACAGGGATCCTAACTCTGAAAAAACTTTTATTCTCATTTGAGAATTTATTTTGCACCTGCTAAGTATGTAGTTCTAGTCAACCCCTGCAACTGATTTTGTGTCTTTTATTTACTTGTGCCAAAATGCATAGGAG
>NW_010509863.1:59089-63229 GCF_000687285.1 Phaethon lepturus
ACCCAGTATGTCAAACTGACTTCTAAAATTTAAAATGGTCTTGTTTTTCTGGTGCATGGTTTTTAACAGGATACTATTTCTGCACTCTTAGAGACTCTTCCAGCATCCTTCATTAGTACTAAGTATACTGAAAAGAAAATGAATAGAACCTGTACCTCAATGGTAGCTATGCGGTTCTGTGCTCATTATTTTTGAAATTTGAACAGAGTCAATATTCATCTAGAGATGAGAGGTTGATCAAATCAAGATAGTATTTTTAAAGTATCAGATATAAATGATATATATGGTCTTTTGTCAGCTGCTTGGGAATTTTGTGTTAATGAAGAGAATTCAGAAGTTAAAAAGAGGTGCATGAGGCTGAGTGTGTTCAAGCTGTTGCACTGTTTCTGCTGGGGCTGTGTCATGAATGAGTGGTTGGGCTGCTTAAAGAATCACCGCCAAAGATATCAGAAAGCGAATGATTTTGATACAAATTTGTAAAAGTGCAACTTAACAAAATCCGATGGCAAGGTTTACTCTATTACTTATTTAACATGAAAAAGGTATACAACGAGAGACCAAGTTACAACTAGATTGGAACGATTTGCTCGTGGATCGGATTAGATTAATGTGGATATTGAGGAAAGTAGGGAAGACCCTCTTGTTGAGTCACGAGGTTCAGAGTGGACCGAAATCCACCCCTAGTCCCAGAGTTGTTCAACGATTTATGAGTAAGGTTAGGTAAGGAAAGTAAAGGAATGCCCTCTTGTTGAGTCACGAGGTTCAGAGTGGACCGAAATCCACCCCTAGTCCCAGAGTTGTTCAACGATTTATGAGTAAGGTTAGGTAAGGAAAGTAAAGGAATGCCCTCTTGTTGAGTCACGAGGTTCAGAGTGGACCTTGTTTTCTAAACACCTTCTCAGAGAGGAGTCTAGGTGTGGCTGAATCCACTCCTAGTCCCAGACTTGGTCAATGGTTTATGACTAAAGGGGGGTATTGGGGATTCTGGTGTAGTGCTTGGTGTAACTTTAAAATAACAGCAATCAAATTCACTAACACTATTGAGATAAATTAAAATATCAAATCATATAAAACTTAGTAACTTAACCTAAAACTTACTAAGATTAATGATATTGAGATAAATCACAGTATTAAATCATAGCAACGTACTAAGATCAGACACATAAAGAGAAAAGAGATAGATATGTACAAAGGTACCTTTAAATATTGCCCTCAAATTCAGTCAAATACTCACATCGAATGTTTTACATTGCTCAACGGGTGAT
This sequence comes from Phaethon lepturus, assembly GCF_000687285.1. Taxonomy (NCBI): domain Eukaryota; kingdom Metazoa; phylum Chordata; class Aves; order Phaethontiformes; family Phaethontidae; genus Phaethon; species Phaethon lepturus. The sequence continues at coordinate 60,355 of NW_010509863.1, forward strand.
CAGCTGAGCCTCTGAGTTGATCGCGAACTTGAGGGTTCATGGACTCTGAGAGGCGTCCCACTTGGAGGTTCTGATCACAGCCTACTGAGGTCCACGAGAGCTCAAAGGGTCTCACTTGGGACCACAATTTATAGAATTGGGAGATGATTGACTTTAGGCATCAGTAAATTTCCATCCTTGCCACAAATCATTTGTTGATAATTGCTAGAATTCTTGAAATCCCAGTGATGCTGGTACTGATCCACCCAAATCATGGCTAGATAAGATATATTCCAAGGCTGTATTCCAAGGCTGTCTGGGGATGGTGAGTTACTCCCAACTACACAACAGTGCTTGCTACAAGTCAAGGGGCCCTTAACTCTCTGCTCCAAGGCCAAGGCTTATTGAGCAAGGAGGGGGAGGAAATGCACCACCACAAGCTGACCACCTTCAGCATTCCTGAAAGGAGAAAACTCTTCAAAAAGCTTATCTTATGATTGGTAGATTTCAAAACACTTTGCAAAAGGGAAAAGTGAGCTTATTCCCAATCTACAGCAAGATAATTCATAATCAGGCAAATTCCCTCTTTGAAAATGGCCTTTTTGTAGAAGCCCATGGAAAAGGTCATTGAGTTAAAGAGAAACCCAGAGTCCATGCTGAAGGTGAACACTGTACAGAAGTGCAGACAAAGTGATGTGTTTTCCCCTGTTATCTTTTAGGTAGCTGTTTAATGATATCTGAAGAGAGCTTATTTTTTTTGTAAGTTTACAGTGTACTATGTTTTTCCTCCAGTGAGATATTAAAGTTTTGCCATTTCAAGTTGACAACATCCTCAGTACCCTCATGCATTAAAATCCAACTCTACTTCCCTAATAAAATGTTAATTTATGACTATTGTGAACTTCTATAGCATGGATCGATACTGATTTTCTGAATCTGCTTCTCACTAGACTTGTTAAAATAAACAATCTGATTTTAGAAAGAATCTTTATATTTGAATTGAGCAAGAAGGTGCTTGAGTCTTATTGCTGTATTTTGAGAATTTGAAGTTTCCTGTGGAGACTTAAACAGACGTCAGGCTTGCCTAAGCCATTGCATAATAGTTTTTATGGTTTTCAGTCAAAGAACTCAGTATGAGGAGTAAGAACATTTCATTTATTCCCGTCACTAAGAGAACAATTAACTGTTTGAGCAGCTCACAGTTCTTGGTTCCCAAGGGCAGATTATTTAGACCCATTTTTGTCACCTTGGCACACAGGCCACGTGCATAGAATCAGACTGCCTTATGGCACTGGTTGCAAATCCTTACCTACGTGGAAGTGTCTGTGGCTATATGAGATACCCTCAGGGCATCCAAGACATCTGTGCAGAACTGGCAAACATGTTGCAAGACTAAAGGGAGACCCACGCTCTTCTATTATGCCAGCTGAAGGCCAAGCTAAAGACCTTAGAGCATCTGAAAGGGCACTAGATGCCTATGCATGGGCAAGTGTATCAACCCCACCAGACAGAGAGTTGGAGAATGAGCAATGCTCTGCTCTTATTGAAGCCCTGAGTGGATAGTTAGGGTGTTTTTGAGAATTTTGATTCTCCACTTCCTCCCCTACTCTTCCCATTCCAAGCTTTCTAGTCATTACTGATCCGATGATTTATTTTTTTTCCCCCAATGAAATGGCATTTTGGCTTGGTAGATGTAAAGATACATATTTGGTTTGGTTTGAAACATTTATTTTCCTGTTTTTCACATTTGTATAACTTCCCCAGTTTCTGGAACATAGTTTTGTTTGTTGATCTATTCATTAAACATGAACTCTGTCCACGATTGTAACTGGGGAGAGTGCCCCGTGTTGCGTGTCTTGAACATAGTAAGTTAAATAGGCAACCTCTGTGATGCAGCTGTTGGGTGTAGTCATGATCAACTGCTCAGAAATGAGAGGGGAATGGACTGATCAGAATCAGAAGTTGGATTTATTGAGGGGGAGGGTCACTGAGGGAAATTCAAACAGCTGGTGCAATGCAAGATGCTCTGTTTTATGATGCAGTAATGGATAAGCTCACTCCAAACAGGGTTCTTGTCTTCCCTACAATGAGAAGAGAGGGGAAGCCTAAATGTGCAAGGAAGAGCTGATGACTGTGTCTCCCTAAACAAGTGGTTAGTTCTGATCATGACCTCCTATTTTATTGCATTTTCCATAACAGGACATGCACTCTAATTAGAAACAAGCTGCAATGAAAATGTTTGAAAAGGAGATATTTTATTCCCCTCTCTTCTGAGAATTTTTTTCCTGACTATCATTAAATGAAATTACCCAGCACTCGTGATACAAAATTTGGTTTCCATATCTGCAAGCAGAATTTGAAATCAGCTGACTGGCTGGGGTAAGGACCTCACATGTGAATTCCACGTAAACTGTTGCTTATTACAGCTTTCCTGAATTCTAGTGTAACTTTTTCACTGTTAGCTGGTGCCAACATACAGCTGTAGAAATGTTGATTAATGCAAATTTTATGGATTAATCAGTATGAGAATCAGTACCTCAGAGACTCAGAAATGTGTGCAAACTCTGCTGTTCCAGTGCTGACAAATCTCAGACAGGTATCTTGATTGAAATTGTTGTGTGTTTTTTTGCTCTGAATCACTAAGTAGTAAGTGAGAGATTGTTGCAGAAATAAAAGTGGTTTATTTTCAGTGACAAAGAAAGTAGGAAAGGAGGACATAGAGACTGTTCTAATCTGTCCACTGCAGTTATAGTGAATATATCCTTTTTTGTCTCTTTCCTGCCGCTCCCCCCCCACCCCAAAAAAATAAGTGCCATATCTCTTGTCCTGTAGTTTCCTGAATTAAGTGTGTCTCCTGTGGACCTCTTACAGGCAAAACCAATTTAAAAAAAAAAAA
>NW_010509864.1:0-233 GCF_000687285.1 Phaethon lepturus
CTGCCAGTAGAGTGACAGTCGTCCTTCTTCTTACATTTCAGTAGCGTCTGACCTAAGCTAATGTTTTGTCATGGACGCTTCACGCACAAAAACCTCCTTGACATCATTCCCGTCTCCTCACACACAGCTCGGTCACACAGCTTGAATGTTAAAATTCTTTCCTTGCACCGCTTCTCATGTGGTGAGCGAGCAAAGGGCTTGGCTGCGCGGCACCGAGTTATGGCTGGGGGGGG
>NW_010509864.1:358-9856 GCF_000687285.1 Phaethon lepturus
GCTTCCACTCCCACGGAGGTGGGCCCCCACTGCTTCCATCAGTCCTACATCAGTTTAAGAAAAAAAAAAAAATTGAATATAATTTAAAGAAAACTTCAAAGATGGAAACAGAAGCAGAAGCGCAGACGTGGGAGAAGATTGGGCCCAAATTTGGGTGAAGTCTGGGATCGGGTCAGGCCTCAGAGCCCAGCTGTCTTGTCTCCCAGACCAGCGCTCCCCCCGGCAGCTGCCCATTTCCAGCTGTACGCAGCTCACAGCATGGGCTTAGTCACAATACTGTATATTGGGGGGAAACGTCGGGACGTGCCTAGTGCTTTATGTCATTAGCAACAAAGCAAAGAGCTTTTGTCATTGCTGCTGACAGTATCATCTGTGCTGGTATTATATTTCTTTGGTCTCCATTAAAAATATTTTATCAATATTAAAAATGAAGGGGATTATTAATTATTTCAGTAACCAACCAGTGGCTGAGTCGCAGTTCTCCAGGGTACCTCAGGAAAACGAGCTTGAGGACCTGACATCCAGCCCAGTTCTCAGCACATCAGCACTGGGTAAGCGGGGACAGAGAGGAAAACCGATGTATCGGCTGTTCCTCTTGTCTTCCCAGACCAGCGTCTGTTTTACTGCCCATTGTACGCAGCACCAGGCCGCACTGTCAGCTGTGGTGGAAATGATGTCTTGCCAGAAGTAGTCATGGGTTTTTACCCTACAAAATTATGCCTCCCCTTGGCCCAGGGAATTGCCCTGCCTTTGACTGTGGGGTTGCCCATAGGGGAGGGACATACCGGGGTGGGACGTGAGGCAGCATCACACGCGCTGCTGGAAACACGCACAGGGCGGCTGTGTGTGCTATAACCGCACTGAGCGAGAACGTTACGACGCTGCAAGCACCCTGCGGGTGTTACCAAACCGGAGGGGAAACCTTCTGCATACTCCTGACTCTGCAGGCGGTGAAATCACCTCGTTACTGACCATCACTGCTCTGGCATTCCAAAAATCGCCATCAGAATATGTTCTGTGGTAGTATGGTCAGGAGCGGAGCAGCTGGAGGCCTCCCGTGGTAGTCTGTGAAGAGCAAAGCTCTCGCCTCTGTTGTAGGGAGCACGTGCCGGGCAGCGCGCGTTTGACCTGCTGAGCATTAAGCAGCTCTGCCTATCTTTTGGAGGAAATGGAAGGGTAGGATTTCTATCACGCGTACGTGCTACTCTGCTGCAGCTCTGAATGGCGCTTTACCAAATAGATAATGATGTCTCATTGCTCTAGAGAGTTTCCAAACTAAATTAAGAGGAGAACGATGGGAAGAGATGACCATACAATGAGGTGCAGATGCTGGGAAGAGGGATAATGAGGGGGAGGACAAATATGATTATGTCCTTTCAAAGCAAACGCCTCAGGGCAGCTACTTTTGGGGACAGAGTGTAAAAGGGAGGTGGGGAAGACGTGACTCATAAAGACAGCATCTGCACAGGGTTCAAGTCTGCTCTCAAGAGCAGACCTGTCTGCTGTGAAACACTTGTTGACTCTCAGACCTGTGCAAAGACAGTGCCTTGACCCGTGCGCAGGAGCTTTCAAGGCCAAACGGGTCCAGTGGCTTAGCATGAGGCCATGCTGTTGTTCCTGGGGTCTGCAAGGCCGGGGTGGGCCGAGCACCCCACAGCCCAGGCCACAGGGCTTTAGCTCTTTGCGAGCACAAGCAGGATGCATTTGAACATCCAGAAACGAGCATCCCTCTATGCATCTGCTCAAACCTTGTTATGATGCCAAGTTTTAAAACTAATGTGAGAGGAAGAAGTGCACAAGTTTTTACTTAAAATCACCTCTTCCTCCTACCTCCCTGAAAGGGGTCCAATGAAAGAAAAAGCAGAGAGAAGTGATGGAGGAGGGGATTCTTGATGAGTAACTTCAGATGAGTGAAGAGGGCCTAGGGGAAAGGAAAGGTGGCAGGAGCAGCTGGGATGGCTGTGGGAGGTATGCAGAGAATCAGGATTTTGCGTTGTTTAGTTAGGCATGAGGAACCAGAGAAGATATTTTAGGAGTGTGTGCAGGGGATTTAGTGCTGCGAATGGGGAATCATTTTTGCAACAGAGCACTGAGCAATGTGTGATGCAGGTTCCAGCTGGAGCTTGGAGAGAATGAGGTTACCCACAGTGAGGAGATGGGTAACAAAGTCCTTTTTTTTTTTTTAAAGGGAACTAAAAGGAAAATTTTCAAGGGGAGTTTAATAATTATGGCTAGATTCTTAAGGGATGCAAAAACCTTTTTCACTGAAGTTCTCTGTTACGCTTATTTATACCTGCTGAAGGTCTGGCTGGTGACGTGCAAAGCTGTTCTTTTGTGCCAAGGGATCAAAACAACATGTAGTCAGCCCAGGATGGCTGGGGAGAGCAGTAGCTCTCATTGCATCACAGAGAAGACCGAGCTCTTCTCTGTATTTCTTGGCCTTAGGTCTGGGACCTGGGCCAATGCCAATTAAATTGGTCAGGGCGCAGACAAGGTTAATGATAAAATTAATCTCCCATTGCTGATTGGTGTGGGAACCTTACAACTTGTAGCTTTTGTCCGTTTGCGGTTAACAGAAAAGCGAAGCAGGAGGCCTCTTCCTTATTTCCAACCTGGGTCCCATCACAGTAGGAAGATTACCCAAAAGTATCACTCTTTTCACTGATACATGCAGCACTTCTCCCACAAGCATGGTGATTTGCTTATACTGAAAAGGGCTTTCTAGAAGCAACCATAGGAAATTGTAAGCCGGTCTTGGTGCCATTAATAGTTTATATTTAATCAATGAAACTGTTCACTTTTCTCTTTTTGTCCCCTCAGTCCCACCTTCTCTTGGCTGGCACCAAAGAGTGGGGCATGATGGGCACAAACAGCATGATCACAGTTTGAGAACCCCAAAACTAAGGTGGTTTTTAAAAGACTGCAACCAGAGAAAGCAGAAATGAAATAGAGGATCAAAGCAGAATTTTTAGCATGTGTGATCTTTCTCTGAACAAGTCCTGTGGGGCATGAAGCATGGGGCTATTTGGACAACAGTTGCCTTCTTAACCCAACATACAAACCATGAAGCGATACCCTGCCAAGGGATGGTGACACGTTTTGCAATCTGCATCCACAGATTTCATTGCCAGAATTCAAGATGGCTGAATTCTTACCTCCTGAAACAGGCTACTGAAAAAATCGATTGTCTTGACACTTTTCCTTCAGCATGTGTAAGCCCCTAGTGTTCACCAAACGGAATGGAAGAGAGAGGTAAAGATGACGAAAAGCTGTGGCTGCGCACGCGCTTTAGCGTTGCGCTCCCCAGTGCCCTGACGTTCTGCCACCCGTGACAGGACATACATACTCTAATTGAACTTGCTAATGCAGATCTTGGGAGAAGTCACAGGAACTGGAATATCTTTTTGCATCAGCTGAAAGGAAAGAAATCCTCCCTCCTGCATGACAACATCTCTTTTTTGCAGCCTGTCCGGCAAAATGCAAACACGTAAATGCTCCTTGCTGGCCTGTTCCTCCTGCTGGATACAGAGAAGTATAAAAAGAATGTAAATCACCAAGAAATACTTTGACAGCTGGCACCTGATTCTTTCCCGAGTGCTCTGATGGTCACTCTTTGGCAGCTCTTTGCTGATTCATGAGGACTGCTAAGAGAAAGCGTGTGTGACATCTTTTATAGAGTGTAATAAAAAGAGCGAAGTGCCCTGTGTGGCTGGCACTGCAGTTCTGTGGTCTGTCTCTGAGATGCTCCATTAGCCTGCTGCTGGCAGTGATGACACAAAAACGGGAGATCCCCGATTGTACCATTAACATGAACAGATTGAAAAAACAAACCAGAATGTAACAGGGCGCCTGTGCTTTTTTTTCCTCTGCTTGTATGAAAACTCAGTAGAGGGGAAGGATGGTTCTGTTCCCTTGCATATTGGCATAGGTTGCACAAAAACATGGCTCTGCTTTTATTAGGGTTCTCCCATATTACGTTAGGCTAGATTTACTTCTTAAGATGAAACCTTTGGATCATCACTCTCTGGCTATATTTTTGGCTAGTCCATCTGATATTTGTGATTGACCAGATTATTAATCATGGCCTCTCACCTGCTTATTTTAAAACGGTAACTGCTGATGCGTCTGTCAGCCTTAGGGAAGGATCTTTCCTTCACTGTAAACAATAATGGCCTGAAAAAAAAAAAAGTCCTTCCTTGCAGAAAGATGGATTAAGTTTTTATTTTGAAATGCAGTCTAACCGGTCCTGATGTACTGAAATGTTACAGCTAATATAAGCAGACGAGTCAATTTACAGCTTTCATACTACATTTTAAGAAACAAAACAAGCAGACGAGACAGCACAATAAATCTGCCTGGTATCCCAGTCTGGTTGATGTTAATTGAACACAGTTGTATCAGATAACTGGATGATGCAGCTTCCTAAAAAAATAGGAAATGCACAAATTTTGTCAAGGTCCGGAATTTGTCCAAAGAAGGAGAGGACAGACTTAAACCATATATTCTTTGGGAAAAAAGTCTGTGAGCCATTGAAGAAGCATAGCTGTGTATGTGCTATCCTGTGTACACAATACAAAATTCTTATTAGAATAACCCTGATGATACTAGAAAAACAATTACATTATTCAGGATTCAAGGGACCAAAAGAAAAAAGAGGTATCATTTGTGGATAAATTATTTTAGGAAAATGGGAATTTATAATCTAAATATCAGAGTTAAGTGTATAAAATATATGGCTTGCTTTGCTTTAAGAGTAAAGCACTGCTTTAAGAGGCAAACAAGTTTTAGTATAAAACAAAACATTAACTGGGAGTTTAGTAAATATGCCTGGAGACACTGGCATTTTGGCAGACTGTAACTCCTAGAATAGTGTGAATGTTTCTTTTCTGTTTACATGCCTTCATACAAAACTGGGCAAAACAAGTAGGTTGCAAGTGAAAGCAGAAGAAAACACATGGGGCTATTGAAATAGATTAGCGTCTGATTTCAGATTTAGGAATAAATATTCACATATGCACACATATATGGACATATATATGTGAATGCACATACACATGTGTACCATATATATGGCATATATGTAAACGCTTATATATATATTTGCATAGACAGGCTTAAATGAAAGCAGGGGACATTTAAGTCAGATACTAAAAAAGGTTTCTAACAGTGACATCTTTCTAATAGTAATGTAGAGCACTAGGGTCACCTGGGAAGCATGTAGGCTTTCCAGTATTGGAGGATTTTAAAAGCAAACGGGATAAATGTGTAAGGTGTGACGTAAGTATTGCTAATCCCACCTTGGGGTAGAAGAATGGACTAGGTATCTCTGAGGATTCTTGTCAGCCAGGACAATTTCCTGTGACTCTAAGATATAGCCAAAGCATAGGTTAGGTGTTTTACATCCACATCTGATGAAGTATAAGAAAAATAGCCTGTGATTTGCAGATGCAGAGACACTTATTGCTGAGCACAGAGGACAGCTCCTCCCTAGCTCACCTACAAGAGAAAACGTGGGTTTGGTGGTAGTCCCTGGCAGAGCAACCAAGCTGTATAGACAGGGCTGATCAGCCTACTTCTCCCCTGCTTTACTGCTTCACATTCTGACTTATGTCCCATTTATAGCCTTTGGCTAGGCTTTGTGTCTCTAAAGCTGTTAGTGAAGACAATTATCTAAATATAAATTACAGATGTACAGCTTTGGGACAGCACACTCTGACTCAGAATTGTCTTCATGCTGCTCTGTCACGTTCTTCCACCTGCATCTAGATTGCATATTGAGTCATATTGACCGTGTAGATGGCTATATAAAGTAAGAGACCTTCAGTAAAGGACATTTAAAAAAAACCTTAATTTTTGTCCCGTCTTTCAGAATGTGTGTATGAACTGGTATCAGATTGACTAGATTTTAGACAATATCACAGAGACTTTGCATCATTTGCAGGATGCAGTGCAGAAGATAGACCAAGGACTGAAAGCTGCAGGAATCAAGTTCTACCACTGCTGTATGGTCACAGGTGATATACTGTTAATCTCCCCTTGCCTCAGTTTCCCCATCTTTAAAACTGGGATGATAAAGGTTGTCTGTCTCTCACAGGCAGTGGAATGAGCATAATCAGCAATTTAACAGCACTTAGGAAATACATTATGATATACCAATGTGGAGTTGTATTCAGACCAGAGAACTCATATAAGTTCATTCTTAATGTTATGCTTTGTTACGCTTTATCAACTGTTACTAAATGTCAAAATGAGCCAAGTAATACAGTGAAAAGTACAGGGGAAGTGAGTTTTAATTATTCTTTAACCATCCCATTTTCAGCTTCCCACAAAAATATGCATCCTATTGTTACAGCCGTGCCCCAGTGCTTTCTCAACATATACCAGGCAATTGCACCAGGTACATGCTTGACAAGAGTTTGGATGTACCTCTGTGGTGTTTCTGTGCTGTGCCTTGAGCTGCTGCTGTCGTCCTTTCTGTCTGTCACAAACATGTCTTTCCCTTCATTGCTGTAAGTACCCATGAATGAAGTCAGGGACTGGCCACAATTAGGAGAAAATAGTAGAAGAGGACCAATTAGGACCTTTAAGTAGCAAAACAAACCAACCAACCAAAACAGCCACACTATTTTAAAGCAGACTGGCTACAATTAGGAGAAAATAGTAGAAGAGGACCGATTAGGACCTTTAAGTAGCAAAACAAACAAACCAACCAAAACAGCCACACTATTTTAAAGCAGGGGATTTGCCATTCATACATCCCTTATGTTACATGGGATAAATGTACCACAGCTGTATTCGAATAGTCCCTAAAATGTCCCGTTACTTGCTTACCCCGTGTTGCCATGTAATGAATATGCAGGACAGGAACTGAAGATTTCTTTGAGGACTGTGTTTAGGGTAAGACAACAGTCTGCCTGGTTTTATTGTTAGGCACTAAAAATCTCTCATGACAAAGCATGGAATGTACAGTGTGGGAAGAAACCCACTGCACTAAGTCACAGGTGTACATTTTATGAGCAGGTGAAATTCATACACCATTTGAGAGCACTTACTCTTAAGCTGTACATTTTCAGTTCAGAAGCATTAGATATTTAAACACGTGTGTATTCAAAGTAAGAAAACACCATATTCCTTTTTGTCTTACATGCTTTTCATAGGAGTGGCTTGATTTTCTGATTGTTCCTGAGATAAAAAGAGAAACAGGGAATTATCGTACTGTATGAGGTACATTTGATCTCTGTAGGGTTTTTGGGTTTGCTTTCTATGAAAGCTGCATTCCAAACAGCGCTTTCTGCTCACGAATATAGAATTATACTATTACTGTAACTGTAACATGTTATTTTACATTTTAATCGAGGAGCTGGTGTTCTACCCGGGTAAGTGCCCATCAGCATTAGATGACACACAATTAAAGCAAAGTGTGAAAACCTAATTTTCTAAGGCAAATGTTTAAAATTGCATATGTGCCTTTTTTTGTATCAAAAGCCCTTATCAAGCTGTACACTGGCTTTCCTAGCAAATACGAACGTGCAGACCATGGCAGTATGAATCATCAGCTTACCTCTGATCAGAATTCAGGGTATATTCTGGTTTGTGTACAATACTAATTGAGTTTGGCTTTGCACCTGAAAGCACACACTTTATTTTGACTGCATGAGAATATCATATGAGGAAAGACTGTTTTATATTTCAGTGAAATTTACTGTACATTTGAGGAAATCATTAAGAGTATTTTTTTTTCCTCAAGGCTGCTGCAAGCTTACATTTTGGTTCATGGGAGATGAATGTTATTCCTAAGACTAAAAACAGTATTTCATTATTCTGTAATATTTATGTCACAGTAGTACTTTGAGCCTCCTCTTGCTGTTCCTGTAAAATTCTTCCCAAATTCACTAAATCATAATAATCTCAAAAGTCACTATTTGCACATGCTTAGCAGATGGTTCCTAAGAGATGGCTGCTTAAACCACACTGTATTTAGCATGCTCAGTTTGGGACTTTGCAATTGCTTTTTTTGGAAGCCAGGGGCTGCTCTGGTCCCTGGAAATTCTGCTAAATTCAGGGAGATTGTTTTCCTGTGTTTTTTTTGTTTTTGTTTTTGGTTTTTTTTTAATGCATCCTCCTCTGGTGTCATGGAAGATGAATTAGTCTGACTGGAATGGGGAGGAACAGAGGTGCATGGAGATACAGAAATCTTAGGAAGCTGATGGTGAATAAGGTGCAGAGGGGAGCTAGGACCAGCAGGTGGGATATAACAGGAAGAGAGTGAATCCCAGGCTTGAGGAACACATTACTTACAGGAGAGGAAAATGAACAGGGAGATGTGTCTGTAACCACCACCATGCATTCCCTCTCTTTGTATTCCTGGGTCTCTTCTGTTGCCAGAGAAGAGTAGCGACAATCACAGTAAAGGGAGTGTTTCATCCTCCCTTGGAAAGTTGCCATTTCGGCTTGTGAGGTCGAAGTCTGTAAATTAAAGAGTTTAGATCTGCCAGTCAGTCCTCTGAGACAATACTGCATGCAGGAATTCATGGGGGGAGAGCCTTTTGCTTTAAAATCACATACCCCTCCCCACTCTGTTCCAGAATTTATATACAGATATATATTTAAAGAGCGTTCAGGTTGCAGAGTCAAGCAGTGAAATTTCCAGAAACACCTAACTTGAGATGCCAATACGACCTTAATTTGGCCTCAGCGTGCACACACATTTTACTTTATGCAACACATTGGTAACACAATAGATTTTTTTAGGATTAAGCCCTTCTTTTTTAGGTGTCCAGGATCAATTAAGGAAGGAGTCAGAGTTGCGTATGTTATGAGCCTGTTCCCTGGAGTCATTTGCTGTAGGTGTTAGAAGGAAGCTGTAACTGGAATGAAGAGGAAGGAGGAAAGGAAGAGGAAGGATTCATGAGTTACGTAGCTGTGTATGCTCGTGCAAATCAGATTTTGTCCTTGCCTCTCACTGCTATGTCTGACTGCCTGAGGACTCTGACACTTGAGAGCTGGGAAGCATGATTTTGTCTGGGTAAAAGTATGGGAAGAAGGGGCTTGAGTGAGGAAGAGCTGCAGTAAGGTGGGTGAACTCAACCTTGGCTTCTGAAATTTGTTATCTGTCTTCTTGTCAGCGCTGGGAGATCCTCTAAGTGAAAGAAAAAAATTAAGGTAAGTGGCACTAATCCCTGGGTCACTGATCTGCAGCCAGAGGTCCACGTGGCTTGGAATGGCCTGGACAGAGGTGAAACTGGCTGCAGCTCAAGAAAGGAGGAAAGGGAGCAGGATATGAAGAGTGAGCAGGCTTTGGCACAATCAAGCTCACAGATGTGAGAAAAAAGGTAACGAGAAAAGGAAACCTTCAGCAAGGTGGAGTTCAGGGTCGAGAAAGATTATGAAGCTTCACTGTCTCTTGGTAAAGCTTCATGATTTCTTCCCATTTGCCATTGCTGAGGCTTTGCTTCTTTTAGCGGTCACTGGGGATGCCACCAGCCTGCTGACGCAGCA
>NW_010509864.1:9887-10228 GCF_000687285.1 Phaethon lepturus
CCAGCCGCCACAGACTGTAAACACAGAGGATTACCTGGAAGAAAAAGTCGATTAGCTCTTGTAGAGAAAAAAGCGCCTTCCATTTACACTGACCGTGATACTGTGGATTCCCCTTGCCTCCAGTTCTTGGAAAGAGCCTACGAAGGAGCTCGCCGGCGTCCTGGTGAACGCCCTCGGCCAAATCCTGGCCCTGTGGCGAGGCAACATCCCCGCTTCTGCTGTGCCCTGTTTCCATATCAGATCCTGAGTGTTCTGCTCTTCTTTGTTCGCCTTTACTCTTGTCTTCGGTTTCCCTCTCCGCCGCCCCACACCTCCTCCCCTCAGACCCGGTGTGAGCTCCC
>NW_010509865.1:0-32418 GCF_000687285.1 Phaethon lepturus
AGGGAGTGGTGGGGGGAAGGTGTTTTAAGATCTTATTTTATTTCTATAAAATTTATTTATCCTGCTCTGATTTGATTGGCAATAAATTAAATTGGTTTCCCCCAGTCAGTCTGTTTTGCCCGTGACGGTAACTGCTGACTGATCTCTCCCCGTCTTTATCTTGACCCACCAGCTTCTGGTTATATTTTCTCTCTCCTGTCCAGCTGAGGAGGGCAGAGACAGAGCGGCTTTGGTGGGGCCCTGGTGTCAGGGACCCCAGGCTGACCCAGGGCAGCCCACCACACCTCTCTGTCCCAGCAACACGTAAATGTGGAAGGATAGATTAAAATCATGCTAAATAAATACCTGATGTGGGGTTCCCAGAGTGCCTTTTCTTGTAAAACCAGAAAACTTGGCTGCTGAACTCTTTGGGGCAGGATCTGTCTTGTATTTACATCCTGTAAATTTTCAAATCCATTGCTGGTGCTAACAAATAAATAGTAATGATTAATCGCTGGTCATTTTGGGCCTGATCCAGCTTTGATTACATCAGTGGGAACCTTTCCATTTGCTGCGTGGGAGTTGGATCAGACCCACAATCCATCCTCTTCTTAGCTCAGCGCCATCCTCCAGTGGATTTTATCTTGTCTGGCTTAAGGTGTTTGCAATCGGGCAGCTTTCCCCTGCTTTTGTGAAGCTAGTATAAAAAGAGACATATCAAATCTGGAGATGTGCCCACCAGAGACCTCCAGAAACTGGTGTTTGGGATCTGAGGGATCGTCATATTTCACATTTTCATGCACTCCAAGAATTTTGGCAGTGTGCGGCTGGTGAAATGCTGTAGCCTATGAAATAAAACCTCCCTGTAACAAGGATGGGAAACTCAAATAGCTAAAACCAGCCAGGGCAAGGCCTTTATGAGATGGCACTGCAGCTCAGAGAAGGTGACAGAAGGGAAGATGCCGATGCATCCTGTCAGTGTGGCTTTTCTACCCTCTAATCACATGAGGGTTGCCGCTAAGGGAGCTGAGATGGAGCCCTGAGAAGGCAATTTGTTTTAAGTAGCATCATAATTGAAACTCTCATCCTTTTATATACAGCAGAAAAAGACTCCAGGCACTAACAGCTCTCAGCTGATGCAGCTCAAGAACTAAGAAATTGTTAAATACATGATCAGGTGGCAGGGTTTACATCCATGCCCCTTGAGCACATCAGGCCTGGAGATTTAAGATTCAAGGAGAGCATCCTTGAATCTTAAAAGGGAAATATAATAATGAACCCAGCAGGCAACTGAAAAATAAATCACGGTTTTACATGCATGGAGGAGATCCAGAACATCATCCAATACTCCGAGGCATTTCTGTCCCTCTGGTAACACAGCAAAAGGGTTCCCTCTGTAACAAGATACGCTCTCCATCACCACCCCAGCAATGAAGCAACATCTCACGTTCTGCCAGACATCTGGCCAACTCCTTCCACCTCTGACCCCTTGATGAACACCCCTATCTTCAGCAAAAAATACTTTCCGAGATTTTCACATGGGGCAGAGTTATTCCTCATTGAGTATTAATCCTGCTGCTGCAGGAAATGCCTGTAAATTATATCCTTCCCTAAAATGGATCAACTGCCTGGGAAAGTGCAGGCACAGCTCATGAGCTAGCCTCAAATGTTTATACATAGGAGATAGTAGGTGAAATATTTGCTATCTCCACCAGTTTTAGGAAGGATCTAGCTATCTGAATAAGTTCATATGCCTTAGGTTAACATCTAAACACCTCTTCAGCGTTAAATGTCTCAGTGGAGCGCCCGTGTGAAGTAGAGTGCAAAGTATTGTCATCCCTGTGTGGAGAAGGAGCTGATGAATACAGAGATTATCCTGTCAAAAATATCTCTGCTTGCCCAGTTTATGGGTTTGTACATGCCCAGAGGTGCTGGAGCAGATGTCCTGGGAGTAGCAGGCAATGCCATTGTTTGACCAGCTCTGACAAGGTCTCCCTTCATCCCTGCATCATGCAAAGCTGATACAGAGCACCAATGATGCCAGTCCTCAGACTTGGAGACATTTGTCCAATTGGCATCTAAGCCTTGAGTGATGGAGGTACTCCCACCTTGGCTGTTCGGAGCACAAGGTCCAGCACACAAATCTGTAGTGGTCCAGGAACAGACATTCCTGTCTGCCACAGCTTCTGGACCGTGCCAGAGAGGCTTCCCAAAATAGATTTTGTTCCTGTTAAGAACCCCTCAAAGAATTTGTCAGTTCCTGCTTAGCGAAATCATGTAAACAGCAAGGCTTAACCACATAAACAAACAGAGGGATATTTTTTTTCATGAATAGTCTTCTTAAGTGGCAGTACAGTAAACTTGCAATTTGGATTCCAGGGAGTCAGAAACCGGGAAAGCAGCGATGGGTCCCCCACACAAACGAGAGCAGCTCCCAGCCAGACCCCTTTACTGCAGAAATGTGTCTGCCCTTTGCATTGTTTCGGTGCCAGCAGTCTGAGACAGCACCAGGAAACAGGCTGCTGCTTTACCTTCCAGTTTCAACTTCGTCTGTCTGCAAAATCGTAGGATCATAGAATAGTTGTGCTGGAAGGGATGTCTCAGAGGTCGTCTAGTCCAGCCTCCTCCTCAGAGAAGGCCTAATTAGACCTGGTTTCTCAGTGGCTTGACCAGTCAAATTTTGAAGACCTCCAAGGATGGAGATTCAATCTGGTGCAATGCATCTCCTAGATGGGTCCACGTATGGGGACCGTTTTTGGAACTGTTCAGGCAGTTCAAGGAAATGAAAAGCTATTTTGTAGGCAAATCACAGAATCATTAAGGTTGGAAAAGACCTTTAAGATCATCAAGTCCAACCGTCAACCCAACACCACCATGCCCACTAAACCATGTCTTCAAGTGCCATGTCCACACATTTTTTTAACACCTCCAGTGATGGTGACTCCACCACCTCCCTGCGCAGCCTGTTCCAATGCTTGACCACTCTTTCAGGAAACAAATTTTTCCTAATATCCAATCTAAACCTCCCCTGGCTTAACTTGAGGCCATTTCCTCTTGTCCTATCACTAGTTACTTGGGAGAAGAGACCAACACCCTCGTCGCCACAACCCCCTTTCAGGTAGTTGTAGAGAGCGATGCTGTGTTATCTGGGCCTGAAAGTCCTGGGGAGTCACTGAGGTCAGGTGTAGTTCCACCAGTGACAAACACTGGTTCTCATCAAGACCAAAAATTGTTCCCCTCATCCAGGTTTGTCAGCTCATGCAGCAGTAGCATGAGGTTTTTAATGGCCTAATATCCACTTTTTGATGGTAAATTAATGCAGATTCTACGTGAGGCAAGATGTTTGCTCCTCCCAGATTTGTATTACTTCTTCAAGAGTCCCAGACATACTGGGGCATATTGGTTGGCAAGTCAGGTGAGGGAGGAGGGGTAAGCTGTTTCTAGGATGCCCTTGTGCCCTGGTTCTTCTCTGGTATCATGAAAGCACCCTCTGGTGCTTGTGGAATGAATGAACCAGCCAAAGACTTGAATGGTATTAACCAAATCCCTTCACTCAGGATCAAGATGAATTTTCATTGTGAAAGAGGAAACAGAGTTTATTAGGGGGGTTCTTTTACAAACACTTCACAGTTGTAGGCACTGAACAACCCTTTGCTGTTGCACATCATCCTGAGTGATAAAAGGTACCACCATATGGATTTTCTCATCTGTCTTCTCTGAAGACAAGAGAAATCTATTCCAGTACTTTTTCTTGTCTTCTGAGCAACTGAAGAGCAATCCTGCACCAGGGTGCATCTTGAAGAAGGGAATCTCTTCATGTCATTCTCTTCCTCAGGAGAAATCACTGTCATTAGCCCAGCAGTTGAGCCGGCTGTTCAGAAAGGAGATTGGATCCGTTCAGAATGCAAATTTATATTTTACCCTGAAATAATTATATTTTACCCTGAAATAAATGAGTGCCAATGCATTTCCCTATGTATTTTCTTTTTGCTCTGAAATTGTGCAGTCCAATCCACATAGAACATTTTTTGCTGCTTCTCACATCTGCCAGAGAGGCTGTTTGCACAGATTTTTCAGTGCTTTGTTTTCATTTCCCCCAAAATGATACATGCTAAAGCTTCAGGATCAACCGTGTGTTTTGCTTGAGACTTAACATGCTCATTAACTAATTGTGCTGGCATGGAGCAGCTTGAAGATAACAAAAGGCGGCCTGGATCCTGCTTGAATGGAAACAGGAAATATTATCATACAGAAGGGGAATTTTCAGGACAGCCTTGCTCCTCTCCCCTTTTGCGATGCAGTGTTGGAACAGGCACTCAGAAATGATTGCCATGCTCTTGTCAGGCTGTGATGTGTCTTCAGATCAGGCTGAAATGCAACCTCTGGGCAGGCTGCAGGGGTTTGAACGCTGGCAATCACTGTGAAGAGGAGGAAGGGGGTCTGCAAACAAAGTCCCAAGATGAAAAAAAGAGGAGGGAAGGCATGATTCAGAGGAAACAGGCTTTGCAGAGTCGGGATGAGTTTACATCTCACTGCTTGTTTTCAACACAGCCGCTGCTTTGCAGCAGGAAAGCAGTTTTAGGGGTATGGCAACAAGAGGCTCTTCAGGGGGACGTGGAGTCACCTGGCTTCTCACCATGTTTTGGTAAAAGAGAGCAGTGTCTGCTCCTTGTCAAACTGGGTCCTGCATCATGCTGTTAGGTCTAGTTGGATGATCAGGATCTGACCAAAATCCCTAAGGAGATGCATTGGTAGAAAACAGTTCAGGCTGGAGAAAATCAAGTTAGTTTTGATGGTTTGGCTTACTCACTTGCTTCCTTTCTCCATCGGATGCTCTCATCCCCTTTCTCCATGGGAGAAAAGGTCAGTCTGGATGGGGATCTGAGCAGCCTGATGTAGTTGAAGATGTCCCTGCTCATGGCAGGGGGTTGGACTAGATGACCTTAAAAGGTCCCTTCCAACCCAAAGATTCTATGATTCTATGGCATTGCCTGAGCTATGCAAAGCCTGCAGGTCGTGAGAGCTGGGCAGAAAATGACTACTTCGTTGTTGGGGAGGATTTTTTTACTCCAGAATTTGGTATTACCCCTGATTTTGAATGGAAACCAAAGTTTTAGAACTTGGCTCTGAAAACCAACTCGCGAACCACACGGTACACTGCCCATCTGTGCCCTGGAGCCAGCAGCTTTGTACCAGCCCACCTTTAAGGCCTTCCAAGAGCTGGAAACTTGGGAAACGGTGAACAACTCCCAAAGCCAGGAGGTCTGGAGACCAGATACAAAACCTTTGCTGAAGGTATTTAAAAGATGTGTAGATGTGGCACTTAGGGACGTGGTTTAGTGGTGGACTTGGCAGTGTTAGGTTTATGGTTGGACTCAATGACCTTAAAGGTCTTTTCTAACCTAAATGATTCTATGATTCTATGAGGTGTGCACTCCCCAGAAGTAGGAAGGTTCGCAGGAAAGCTCAGGCCTTGTTCTCGGGAGAATTACAGCCAAGTTGAATGTCCACCCACAAAATGCTTCAATTTCAGCAATTCCTAACCAGACCAGGGTCTGCTGATGTGTTCCAGCTCTCTCTATGCTGTGTCAGAGTTTCCCCTTTCTGTTGCACATACACGCATACAAACTCCTGGGATGTTGTGGACCCTCATGAAACTTTAGAGTTGGAAGGGGTGAGAGAGAAGATGACATGAACCTGGCGTGAGAGAGAAGATGACATGAACCTGGCTAAAGGAAGAATAATGAATGCTGTGATGTGATCTAGATATTGTCTTATACTTTCCTTGCTGGACACACAATCTCACCACTGAAAACACACAAGTTTCCCCTCCCTTAGTCAATGGTCCAATCCAGAAGTTTCCTCCTCAATGTTTCCTTTAAACATACACTCTGCCCATTGGCAGGCTGTGGTAGAAACCATCAGTTCACAGGGAAACGCATGCTGAGATGGGTCTGTCCCAGCAAATTCAGCACCACTGTATAGACCTTCATAAAAACTAAAAGTTTGGCAGCAAAAAAAAAAAAAGAAAAAAACCTTAAAAATGAAAATCTTTCTCCCACGCTGCTTCATCTCTAAGCAATTTACTTCACAATAGGATATTATGTAGGGCCGTCTGCTTGGAGAAACAAATTAAGGACTATTTTGAAGGATCTGGAACTCATTATTGAGGTGTCAGAAATTAAACCTTTGTGATCAGGAGAAAAATAGGAAGCAAACACAGACATTAAACAAGCCAAGCACTCAAATCATCCTGTGAGACAAATGTGAGTCCTAAGAGGGGCAGAAATATTTCAGGCAAACTGAGGGTTGATTTTCAAATTATTCTGGAGGAAAAACAGGGACAGGCAAGAATGAACCAAGCTTTGAGTTCAGTGGAGTCTTAGCCAAAGATCTGCAAGAACTCAGGGTCAGATTTGGGGGAATCCAGGCTGACAGATGAGGTAGAAACCCTGCAAGACAATGTGTTTGATGTAGTCTGAGGTGTCAGGCAATGAATTTTATGTCTTTGACATGCAATGGGGACAATGGCCATATGGATATTCCTCCCAGCAGCTGGGGCAGCTCCATGCCCTAGTTTGTATCTACATGGGTTCTGCTGCCAGTGAAAATGTTTCTGGAGCTGGATGGTGAAACAGAGCTAATGTGAGTTCAGCTGAGGGTTTATCTGGACTTGGGCTTCTTCGGTCTTGAAACAGTGGATGCACAACTGCACACAATGACAGTGGTGCCATCAGCTCCATCAGTGATGGTTCATTCAGTGTGTGGTTAATTATAGGTAGATCTTGTTGAGGCTGAGATGTAAAATATCTCATTACCAAGTGAACAAGGAATGAACTGGACAAATTCACATCATCTTTGGCTTGAACTGAACTTAAGGAGGAGTCAAAATACACCCCTGCAAAATCTTCATTTGATGCACAGATGTTTCTGGAGTAAATGGATCTGTTTCTCAATTAGTCTCTCTCTTCAATCTTTGTTAAGCAAGGATGACTGCAAACAAGATCTCAGACTCTGCAAGAAAGCCTGTGCTCCTGATGCTACATCCCTAACACTGTTCTTATGGACATCATCGTTATTTCCATAGCAACCACCTGCAATGGCACTGTGAATTATGACTTCAGAAGGAGAATTAGCAATAGCAGACAAAATCCCAGATGAACCATTTGATTTTCTTCTGCCATAAAAGACCCAGTTTCAAGAGGAATAAGAAGAAAGAGCAACAGAAAATGTAGCATGGATGCAGACTTGCTTTGAAAACAAGTGTCTTTTTTGTTCCGACAGGATATGAAATTCTTAATATCCTGCCCAGAAGCGTTTGTGCAGTATTGGTGATCACAAATGAATCATTGAGACCAGCCCATAAAGTGTATGATGAGATGGGACCTCTTGGGTTAAAAAGACCAGTTCACTGCTATCATTATTAATCATATTATTTAAATCCATTTGGAAAATGATCAACTCCATCTGAAAACATATTCATTTCTCACACAGCA
Organism: Phaethon lepturus; assembly: GCF_000687285.1. Lineage (NCBI taxonomy): Eukaryota > Metazoa > Chordata > Aves > Phaethontiformes > Phaethontidae > Phaethon > Phaethon lepturus. The sequence goes on from NW_010509865.1 coordinate 7,476, forward strand.
CTTATTTCTTTGGAAAGTTGTTCTGGATCCTCCCACTTCTGAACATGAGAAATATTCTACTTTCTAATCTCACTTCATTTGTCAACAGGTTATGGCCATCTGTGCTTGTACCAAGGTCTCTTCTAGCTTAAATAGTGCTTCTCCTTGCCTGCTGCTTGCTCCACTGATGTTTTTTTTTAAAGACCTATGGAAGCCAAATTTCTCACACTTTTCTTTCACAAGGTGAAATCAGCAAGCAAGAAAGTCAATGTAACATAAAATCAGATTAATGGTGCTCCATCACTATTATTAAATGAATGTCTGACCAAAACCTCCACATGTGAACAGTCTTGAATTTTAAGGCAAATGGGATCTAGCTCTGAATTCATTACCTGGCCTTTCCTGCCTAATAACCTCACATCTTGATGAAACTCCCGTGTGCCAAAACCCCAGAAATAACCAAAAATGGGGTCCTACAGGAAATATGAAATGCAGTGGGATTTGGAGAGAGATTAATACTACAGTTCCACTAGTGCTTTAAGTTGTCTGAAGCCAACTCTACCATGAAAAATGTCTAACTCTTTTCCAACCCTGGCTGTAAGTTCCCACCCTCCTTGGACAAGCATGGACATTTTGTGCAGTGAATCAGTGTGGGAGACTGATCCAGGTTCAAACAAGCAACACTGCTGCAGTTTTGTTGGGGAGAGAAATAAGAGATGCTTCTGATCTATCTTACATGCTCCTTTTAGAATGGGATGAATCATATTTTCTGAAGTGTCTACTTTCATTAACTAGGGAGTGGCCTAAGGATGGTTCAAACATCCACCTCTTAGACCTCTCATATGGGGAGATGAGCACCCTTCCACTTCTCTGGGATCTTGTTGGGGTCTAGGTGAAGTTGTTCTGTGGTTTGCCTCGCAGCTGACGTCACCTACTGAATGAGCAGAAGTCTGCCACTTGTGTTAATCCCACTTTCCATGATCTAAAGAACACAAAGAAAACAATGCCAAATATGTACTGAAACAAGCTATCACAGAAGATGCATAATTTAGTAATGTGAAGCATAGGGAACTTCTGTCAACTGTCTCTAACACCTCTGAAAATCAGGCACCATATGCCCCAAAAGTGAGGCACATCAACTCAGCTGTCATTTCTGGATGCATTGGCCTACGGCCCAAAGTCTACACACTTTGGATTGACCAGTCCAGCCAAAATGCTGTAGCAAATCAGGGATTGGCATCATAAATGTATATTCATGGTATATTACAACAGCAGAGAGAACAGAGCAGATTAGCAAGAAACAAGAGAGCTTCACAGAGCAAGATAATACAGCCAGGAGCTGTCTAACAAACAGAGAGTGACATGTAGTTATTATAGTTGGAGCTCTTCCTTGGGCTAGTGAGATTTCTTACCATCTGGGAGAGCTTTGAAAGAGAGCAGGAAGAAGCTTGATGAATGTTGCGTGGGGGAGTGTTGCGTGAAAGGACATTCAACATTGTGAGCAAACCAAGCAAACAAAGAGCATAGTCAAAAGGGATACAAGAGGGGAGTGAAAGGGAAGAGAGGTTGTGTGGGATACAAGGGAGAAGTTGAACCTGAAAGAGGTCCCTCAACCCATGGCAGTTCACATGGCTCCGTATGTGGGAGGCAAAAAGACCCTTCAGAGCTCCTTGTACTTCCATGAAGACCACAGTGTTGCAAAGCTTTGAGCTGCCACCATAAAACACTCATGCAACTCTCAGCACTCCTTGTTGCATCCCAACTGGTTTTCACACAGAGATGTGTCCATGGGGAAGGGTGCACAAGACCTACTCAGAGCTGCTGAAGTGGTTCTACCAGTGGATGTGACAGTTGTTTCAGCGGAGCAAGAGAAAAGCTTAGAGCATATAGGATAGGATAGGATAGGATAGGATAGGATAGGATAGGATAGGATAGGATAGGATAGGATAGAATAATTTCAGTTGGAAGGGAGCTACAACGATCATCTAGTCCAACTGCCTGGACAATTCAAGGCTGACCAAAAGTCAAAGCACGTTATTAAGGGCATTGTCCAACAGCCTCTTAAACACTGACAGGCTTGGGGCGTCGACCACCACTCTAGAAAGCCTGTTCCAGTGTTTGACCACCCTCTTGGTAAAGAAATTCTTTCTAATGTCCAATCTAAACCTCCCGTCATGCAGCTTTGAACCACCCCCACGTGTCCTGTCACTGGATACCAGGGAGAAGAGATCAGCGTTGTGAGGGAGAGGTTCAAGTCATCACTGGCAAAATGGTCTCCTTGCTGAGATAGACTGCACAGCTGCCAGGAGTAGCTGCAGGTAACGTTATAAACAATATTGTGGTCATGTTTTGGCTGGCTGGTCTGTGTGGCCTGACTGACAGGGGAGAGAGGAAGATTCACTTGCAAAGCTCACGTAATGACTGAACTGTTTTTCTCCTGCTCTGAAATAAAAGGAAAAGCTTTCCCTGATTTTTACTCTCCAAAGTATCACAGTGCCCTGACACAATCATTTTCACACCGTCTCTTACAGGGATTCCCAGCTTTCTGCAAACAGCCTTCACAGTTGCTGCCACCTTCTGTCTTTCTCCCTCTTGTGAGCATTTATTTCCATCCATCCTTTTCCTCTCTGCTGTTGTGTCCCTCACCATCCTCCGGGCCGTAGCCACCACCTCCTCAACACTGTGCTGCCAAATCCAGCGGGACCAGCGCAGATCCCAAGCTGAGAAGCCTGCTGCTTTGTTTGTGATGTTGGTCCATGGCACAGTGAGTCCTGGGAGCTGCAGCTCTTCAACAGGTTGGTTCTCAAACCTCTTGGGTACTTGGGCCAAAACATTTCTTGTGGGCTATCAAGTAGCATGAACCACCAAACTCTGAACTGAAAATATTCTTCAATGCCATTCTTCAGACCAGGTATTATGGCCTTGTAAGCCTGAGTTTGGGAACCACTGTTGTGTGATTTAACCCTCACATTCATCCCCCCAGCTACTTTTCTTGCCTTTTATGAAAGCTCTCCCCAGTTCTGCAGAAATAACTGGTTTGCATATTAAGCTCTGACTATAACAGGGTTTCCTAGAGGTGCTGCAAATTACTCTGACATAAGCAGGGATTGATAGAAAATGGAAATGTCCACCTCAAGGCCTCTAAGGCTGTGATGTTTCTTCCATCATTCTCAAAGCTGCAAAGCACCTGCTCTGGTCGGGTTGTATTTTGCCCTCCCGTTGTCCTGTCTCCGTACCAATGCACCTAAGAAGAATGGTGGGGAACCTGCAGGAATAGTTCCTTGGAGACGACGGGAGCTGGGCTGATGAATCCAGTTCTTGGTGGGTCAGTGCGATGGTGGATGTTAAAGACAACAGACTGGCAAACCAGGCACCTGCTGCAAGACTGAATAGTGGAGCAAAAACTGCAATATTTCCTTGTTTGTAATGGCTGGTCTAGGTGTCCTCTATGGACTATCTGCAGAAAGAGACCTGCAGGCAACGGTGACTGTGGCCTGATACAGCGCTGCAGACCTGAATCTCTTAGCTGGTCTTCTTAAACAGCTCCTTGCTTCCAGGGATGCATGACGGGCTGCGTGTTTTCTTAGCACTTTGTGTGTGTGTGTGTGTGTGTGTGTGTACGCTCATGCACAAGTGTGCATGCATGCGCAAATATAAAAGACACACAGCTGTGAAAAGGAACTGGACAAAACTCAGGTGTCAGCATCCAACTAGAATAACTCACGCAGCTGTTGACGAACGCCTTTCCGTCACAGACTCTCAAAGCAATTTAAAGATGATCATTAATATCTTCAATCCCTTCTAAAATTATAGCTTCAAAAGAGCTGTACCGACTCCAGCCTACCTGTGTGAGACTTTATTAGAAAAAACACATTTTCTCTCTCCTGCCAGATGCTTTCGAAGCCTGCGCTGGTGTATTGCTCTATCTTATCTATCTGTTGGTCGGTCACGGACAGAAAGATTTCACCCCAGTTTTGCGCTGTGCAGTCCCAGATCTAACCCCCACGCCCTCCCCTCTGTGATTTATAGGAGCAGACCAGCCCTGCAACCTTCTCCTTTTAACACCGCACCTGCACATCACAGCTAACAGCTTTGGGTGCTCTCTTGCAATAACTCGTAAGATCTCTTTCCCAGGCAGCCACACCTTTCTGTTAGCAGATACTTCCCTTTGTGGTCCTTTGCTCTCTGGTTCATTTTTTAACTGCCCTCAGCCTTTCCCCAGACGCTGGAGCGGTCGAAGTCCCGCGGTAGCAGACTGCACCTAACGCAGCGCTGCATTTGGCTTCGCTGCTCTCCTTCCCGGCAGCTGCACCACTGCTGGTAAGAAGAATCCCACCGCTGAACTGCAGCGGGAATTGCAGGGAATTGCAGGGAAACTCCACCGGCAGCTCCTTTCACATCAGGAGCAGTTTTGCTCTTCTTTAGCTTCTGGCCTGCTTTTGCCCAGATTTCTTTATTTTGGGGCATTTTTTGTGTCCCTGATCTGTGCTCAAGCCACTGATTACATGCTCTTTAAATGACGCCGGAGAAGAAAGGAGAGATAAATGTACATATATATATATATGTATATCTCAGGTATACCAGGAGCCCAGCATGGCTGGTGAATTATGCATGTGAGTTGAGAGCTCGGCTTCACAATCTGCCACAAGAGTGGATGTGCATGTCCCAGCATCTTCCTAACTGAAACAGCCTATGACCCAGGGAGAATTTGGCCCTGAAATGCATGCCGTGCCATTTCCAAGGTGGTTTTATTCCCAGGTGGAGGCTGTGATTTTCCTTTATATCTGAAAGCTGGAGCAACAGGGAGTCATTTGTACCTAAATATCTCAGACTTGGAAAGGGCCTGGGTATGAGGAATAGCTTTGTTTTACAATAGGAAAAAGAAAGAGAAGAGATGAGCACAATTCTCCACCAGCACCCATCCCAACTATCTACTAATTTCCTATCAAGGTGGCCACTGAGATAGGAGAGCTTCAAAGAAAATTGGCCATATCCAGCCACAGCAGCATTGGACAGAGCCAGGACCCACGTGCTCTGTTTGCTCTCTGGAGAGAAGCAAGTAGGGTGAGGTTTGGTCATGGGATTAGATGTTCAGCCAAAAAACACCAACCAACCATTGCTTCTGCACAAAAATCCAGGCTGTGGGAAGAACCTTACTGCATCTTCAAGCAAGAAGGAAACAGATCTGGGGTGAGTCCTCAGACTGGGAAACCTCCGCAGCATCGGTTCTTGGAGTTAATGGTCAGGCTCAGATGCAGCCACTATGTGACCTAGAGAATTAGGCAGCTGCCTGCTGTCTCCCACAACTTGCTATAACATCCTTTACCTTCTGGTGAAACCACACTTCAGATCTGAGCTTTGCGTACTTTCAGATAGAGTCAGACAGACCTTGACCCCCCCCGCATTGGGGGAAATTCTGTATAGATGTAAAATCGCCTTACACCACAGATAGGAAAAGGGAGGCATCAGTTTTCACTGGCAAAGTATTTATCTCAAGCTTGCTAGCCTGGATTAAGCTTATAGAAAGTGAGAAAGTCAACATATGGAAATAATAGTGATTAAAAGCAGTTTTAGAGCTAAAGTATGTTTTTCTCACCCAAGACTAATTGTGGAAACACTGTTCAGACACCCAATTGCAATTAAAAAGAATCTAAAATAGTCAATGTATCTCTGCATTGCAGTTATTCATTATGGCTGATATATCTTATTCTGTACGCAAAATCAATAAAGCACCGTTCATGTGTGACACAGCTATTGTTTTTTTTTCTGTTCCATGGTCATCTTAGTAAAAGATATTGTTTGAGAAAGGACATTGGACATGATAAATTCTGGATTCATCCCTTCTGAAATCAGATGTAGGTGTTCAGAAACTCTAGTGGGCCTTCCACATGATGTAGGCTAGTGATTTTCGCCCAGGTGGTATGTCATCCAGGTCATCCAGGTATGTTACCAGAAAGCATTGAGCTAAGCTTTAAGATGCTGATTGGTGGCACGTTCATGCCCTCCTTAGGTATCTTGTACGCATGGGCGTTATCCTCTCCTGTTGAGCTCTTGGAAGCACGCACTGAACTTTGAGCAAAGTCCATTGACATCAGAGGGTGTTTGGACATTGGGAGGTGAAGTGATAAAGCTTGCTGGAATATGAAAAAGGCCACGCACACACACCACAGACTCCCCGTGTGACAACTACTGCTTCTCCCATCCTGAGTTTCATCTAAGATTAAATCAGAAAGGGATTTCATTCAATGCTGGTTTGCTCATTCAAGCCCTCTGGCTTGCCTGATTCATTCTCCAACAGATACCCACCAGCCTTTGTGCCTTTCTGGAGAAGTCCTTCTCAAGGTGCTGCTATCCCCAAAAGCTCCACATCTCTGGGCTCCATCTCACTTTCCTCTTCTGAGAGAGACTTGAGCCCAAATCTTTCCCTGGATGCTTTTTAGCAGGTTTCACCCCAGCTGGAAGCTGGAATCAGTCAGACTGTGTAACTCCTTTAAGGTCAGACTGGGCACTGCTGATTTACACCAAGCTGAGGCAGATCAGAGCCCGTCCTGTGGATTCACACTGCACCCTGGCTAGTCCCAGACTGCTCTTCACAGTGCGGATCCCTTCAGATAAGCGGTAGCAGCAGCAACTTCTGTTCTTCTCTTTCTGAACATTGAGAAGAAAGATAGCCCAGCACTTCACCATTAAACCTGCATGGCATTAGGCCAGGTTGACACCTGCGGTCAGAGTGCACTGATGACACCTCCCGACACTCAGCTGTAACGATCCCTCCATCTCTGCCCCATAGGCTGCACCACCTGCCGATCCCACAAAAGGGAATGGAGGCCCACTCAAGCCCTAGGATGAGGCAGCCCACAGCATTTATTCCTCCTTTAGATGTGATTCAACACCCGCCGTGGCCAGACAGGGACTTTCCACTGAATTAGGCCCTCTGCCTGATTCACTCTAAGTAATTCACTGTAAACCAGTCCAAGAAAGCTGGATTCAATTACTGGTTCTGCCACTTGCCTTCTCAGTAGGTTTCTGGCTTCTATTTCTCCTCTTAACTCTTGTCACTTTGGAGTGGAGAAGGATCTGGCTTATCCTTGTGGGATCAAAGCGGCCTCCACTGGGATACTGAGATGCTACTGCACCACAGATACATTCCAAAGCAAAACACATATAATTCAGCTATAGGAAGCTCCCAGTTCTCCTTGGTTGCTCATGGTAAAACAGCTTCACCGCTTCACTCAGGAAGAGGCAGGCTGGACACTCTGACTTATAGCAAGTGACCTTATAGCCAAATATCTTCAATGGACATGCAAACAGTATGAACACTTTTGATACTACTCTTGAGTACTCTCCCAGCCTCTGACCATTTTCTGCACAGGGCATTTCTTGGCTGAAGTACGTCTAGTTAGTAATCTCCAATGGATCTCTCTTCCAAGGACTCCTTCTCTCAAGCCCATAGTCATGTTTTGCGTCTATCACACCATCTGACGAGGAGTTCCACGGGTTAAACACTCACTTGAGGTCCTTCTGCTGGTCTTCTGCTGCTCTTGGGTACCGTCACAGCTGGTGAAACTCACTGGTGAAGTTGCTGTGTCAGCCCGTTCAGTGTTGTAGACTTTGCAATAGTTACCCCAGGTAAGCATCTCAGCCAAGCAAGCATGCCGCGTGGAGTTCAAACTTGGCGTATCTTAATATGCAACACTTGGGTCTTCAAACACTTTTATAAGCTGGTGCCTCACTTCCCTTTCCCTGTAAAATGTCAGCCAGGCCCATGGCTGCAGCCTGGCTCTGGCTTGAGCTGATGTAGATTTCAGCCTGGAAGCTGAAACGCACCTCAGAATAAAAGGCTCTCAGATTGCCTGCCAGTGCCTCGTGCAATGAAACACAGTTCAGCTCATAAAACGTCGAAGGTATGTCAGCGAGAAGAGAAAATAAAAGGGGGGGGGTAGAATTTGGAAAAGCGGTTTTGGTAGCAGCCAGAAAAATGTAACTCCTCCTACTTTATCTTTCTTTGCTCCTTCTGAGCTTGAAGCTTTCTTTCAGTGGAGGAAAAAATGGGAAGAGGGGTTAAAATGGAGCGGGAGCAAAGAAGTGTCTGTTGGCTTCGTGTCAAGGAATCGCACGCGTCAAGTGCTGAAGTCCTTACAACTCTTTCACACCCTTCCCCACATGCTATCTCTGAAATTCCTCCACCTCTCCTCTTGCAGCAGCCAGGACGGCAGCTGCCTGCCGCGCTCAGCTGTCTCGCAGGTATGACCATGCTTGCTCCGGGCTGCGCGGCTGCCGGAGGCGACAGTCATTTTGAGTTTCACGGCACTATACTTTCAAGTCTGGGCACGTTTCAAGGGACCCCAAACTTTGACTCAAGGGTTACAGGGCAGGAGAGGTAAAAATAAGGGGAAGATGGGTTCCCCAGATGAACATAGTCAATCGATCGCCGGGGAGCTGGAGCAGAAACGGCTGCAGCATCTCCTTCTGCCTTGTTCCTCAGAGCACCAGGCAGAAACTGGACACACTGAGTTGTCTTTAATCCCTGAAATGGTCTCCTGTGGAATTTTGCAGACCGATGCATCTCAGAGCTGCCCTCCTTTTCCCCTGTCTTCCGCATCACGCCCAATGCCCAGCCCTTAGTGACATCCCACCAAGGATGGCATCCCCTGATCACCCCACCACTGCCCACCACAAGGCAAGGGGCCAGCAAGGAGGTTTTTCTTCCCTCCCTGCCACCTGAACGCAAGACACAGCCGGTCAGCATGGGACCAGCAAGGCTTCTCCCAGCACTACATCCCCATCCTTTGCTCCTTCTCCGAGGGCCTCTGCCTGGCTCCGCTCCACTAATGTTCTCTGTGTCATACCGAAACAATCAGCCGGCACCAGTGTGTATGTCTATTGAGACCAGCGAGCAGTGGGTCAAGAGTGCACCCCAAGAGAACGTGGTGTAAATAACTGACTCCATCTGCTTCGGGTCAGAACAGCTCCAATTCATCAGAGGGAACCAAAGAGCCTCCACGGGCAGCGAAGGGGCTTTCTGCATCCGTCCAGGGAGCTGGCACTGGAAGAAGCCAAACAGGCTCTCAGTGTTTACGCTGTCAGGCTCCGAGGTATTCATCTTCATCCCAAAACACATTCCTCACAGAACATTTCTGTGCTTCAAACTGTATCATGGGGAGAGCTAAGGAAATAAAAATTGGGAGGATGATGGGGAGCCACCCTGCCTTGCATACAGCAGCAATGGTCCCATGCCTGGGATGTCTCCCGAGAGGCAGTGGAGCACTGCATGGTGCTGGTTTGTTTTCATCCTGCCACGGGCATCTGAAATGAAGGATTATATCCGCTGCCAGCTCACTGCCATGCGGGGAAGGTGCAGGGAAGCAAAGGGGTTGCTGCAAACCCAAGCTGGAAATTTTCCTCCTTGGGTTCTCTCCAGTGGGCTCAAAATCTTGGAGCAATAAATGGCCAGCAGAGTATGGGATGGTGGGCATTGCTGGTGTTCAGGGCATGTAGGCACCAGATAGAGATCTAAGCAGGACCATCCCCAGATTGTCATCTCCTCTCCCCTCCAAATCCAGAGGCAGCACAAGCAAATTGAGAGCTCTAACAGCTTTTTGGGAGCGGAGGTCCACCTCCTCACCCTTCCCTCAGTTAATGGACCAAAATTTAGACTTCCAAGTGGACTTCACCTTTGAAATCCAGGCTTGTGTTTGTCTCCTCAGTGTCCACACAAAGAGAGGGAGGGATTCAAGATTGGCATTTTGGGTGCCTCCACTTTTTGAGGTTTGTCTAAGGAGGGATTCCAGTAGGGCCCTGGGACAAAGCTGATCTCAACCCACCCATCATGTCCCTATGGTTTGTCTCAATTTAAGTCCCTTCTAAAATTAAGGTACCACAAAATAGAAGCCAATTCTGCAAATTTGGCCACTGAATTTATTCTCATGCAGTGCTCCTTTTGTCCCACAAACAGTATTTCTTTCAGCCCTCAGGCTAGCCAGACTCTATTCTCAACATTTTCACCTCTTTTTTTTTAATCTGTTGCAACAAATCTGTTGCTTTCATCATAACCTCTGAGAACTGTTTTTCCCTTGCAACAGAGATGTGTAGAGCTCCTTCTACCCTGAACCATCACATCATTTTAACTGCTGTCAGTGTGGTGAAAGAAGCAAAAATTTGGTTAGGCATAGGGAAAGACACGAGTATGAAAAAATACCAGTGAATCCCCATAGAGACTGCTGTCTGTCCTGGGTCCTCTCCTCTTTCGCAATTTGGATGGAGTCCTTGGGAACAGATGGAACACCCAGTGGACCTACAGTCCTATCAACTGATGGACCAGAGGGGAACCACAAGCATCTCCCAGCTGTGATCATGCATGGCACTCCTTTCCCTGAAAGATATTCCAGTGCCTGGGAGAAGAAAAAGCACTTACAAACTTTGATGGCAGCTTAAGCCTCTTGTTGGTCCTTCTCTCACAGACAACTGGAGCTTGCGATCACCTACTCTTTGTTGTTAGGTGATTGCCTCCTTGGTCACCTGGCATTTTTCTGCACTGTGCCAAAATCCTTGAAACATCTGGTTGGTTGAGCTGGATTGGCTGCTCTGGGTGATAGAGAAAGTGCACAGGATGAATACAAAGATAAACTCGCAGGGCTAAATAAAGGGACTACTTCTGCATGTCCTTTGGTGTGCCGTTGAGCAAAGTGGATTTGGTAGCAGCGATGGGAGCTGTAATTTACCATCTCCAATAGAGAGCAAAGAAACATGTCCTTTTGAGCGTGATGTCAAGAAAACTCAACAATTTAGTGGTAACACATGGTCCAAACTTATGGGGCAGCTTTGAATACTGGTCTTAAGTGGTCCCACACTGTAGATAAAAGAAGCTGAAATGCCTGGAAGAGATGTCCAACTTGCTCTGCTACGGAGAAAAGAATAAAGCAGAACAAGATAAAATTTGAAGGTGAGTTTCTTTGCCTTTTGGTTCCTGTGGCTCCTGGCTGCCCTTGTTTCCTTTGATCACAAGCTCCTCTGAAATTTGGAAGGCAACAAAACTGAGAACCTCACAAAGCCACCTGTGTGGCCACCTGGAAAAAAGCATTTGAGAAGACACCAGATGTCAGGAAATTTTTGGAAAAAGTAAGGAGGCAATGAAGGCCATCCTGGATGGGGGGATGGAGCTTTAGCCAGTTTGTGTTTCTTTCAGGAGAGTGTGAGCCAGAAGGAGATGATGACACTGCTCTCTACCCACCCATCTGGGGTTCTGGCTGCTACCAGCTCCTGCAGAGGGGGATGGAGAAGCAACGATATATGGTGCAGACTTTGCTGGATTCGCAACTCTGGCAGCAATCATGCTTCTTGGGGCTGCTCATTCAATCCATAGCCCAATGCTGGCTGACTCAGACAGGAAAATGTCCATGAAATTCAGACCTCCTACAGCCCTTGTCTCTGACAGTGTGACAGTGCTGCAGCAGGAGGATGCATTTAATGGAAGGACTCAGACAGATGCCCCAGGAGGTGCCACACCACCTCTTCTTCAGAGCTACAGGTTTCAATGTCTTTGGTCATGCGTAAGGGACCCCGTTAATGTCCAGGTGGCCATCTCCGAGCCTGGTGCTGCAGGGTGGGGTAACCAGGATGCAGCTCTGAGCTGAGATACAGCCTTAGAAGTGGGGCAAAATGGAGGACAGAGAGTCCAAGTGTGTAAACTCACACGTGGCACGTGAGACCAGGGAGAGAGCAGGAACATGATAGGAGGTGGTGTCCCCTCTGGGTCCACTTACACATTGAGAGATGTTTTCACCAGGCTGGAGGGGTCCAAGCCAGAGCACATGCCATATGTCACCTTCAGCAAGATTGATTCTAGCTAGACTGGGTAACAATGCCAGAAAAATCCCATGGTCAGAGATTTAGCCTGAGCTGTCATCAGTGGCGTTATCCCAAACCTCCCTATGGCTTTTAGATTTGGGGAGGGGTGCTTCATTCCTTCACCTTCTTGGTTCCACACTTTTCCTACTCAGACAAGGTCAGCAAGACCTGGTAGTGATGTGCCTACAAAGCTGTAAGTGCAACTTCCCAAACATTCACACTGCAGATCTGAGGGACTCACTGCTTTGCAGCATGCACCATGATTTTTCTTGCACAAACCTGAGGAGGGCTGCGATTTCTGTGTCCCTTGAGACCCAAGACTTGCATTTTGGCCTCGATGGAGCAATAACCGGGCAACACCGTGAGAAGTCTCAGATGTATTCTTGCCTGCTGAGTTTCTCCTCTTAAAAGTGCAAGCAAACCGTAAGCCAGGTTTTTATCTTGTTTGCTCTCAAGCCCCCAAAAATAAGCAGGACAGTACCACCCATGGAGGTGGCAGCTCCTGAAATGCATAAATCTTCACCTCATTTCAAACACTGTTTTTAGTGGGATATGGCTTCTGCTTCATGACTTTACCACTTTTTTCGTGTCGGCTATAATAGATATATATTTGCTCTTTCTTACCCTGCTGCTAATCTCCTGAGACCCTGCAGCCTTTAAAGATTTTTTTGATGGGGAATAATAAAGCACTGGGAATTCGAGGGACGAGCCCACAGCTGGTCGGCAAACAGCTGGAGCGGTGAGCATCACTGCCTCTCCCTTCTCCTCCCCCGGCCAGCTTCTCTCTGTGCCTCTCTGCCAAAAGCACACTGGGGGTGAGATGTGTTTGCCACGGATGCTCTGATTCTTCCTGTGCACTCAGCCAGGCTGCGTGCAACCAGCAGGATCCAAGCAGATCGACTTTGTGCGGAGGAGGACTGGGGATGCCCACCTCCTTTAGTGTGACTCACCCTGGCAAAGGGGCTTCTCGAGCCTCAGGGAGGTCGGTAAGAGCCTGTTGTCTTTGGCTTGTGTTGAAAGAGCTACGGCCCATCACTCTTCTCCTGGTGTCTGGCTAAGAAATGGGGATTATGCTTTTCTCATGCTCTAAGAGATACGGCAGAACGTGATTTACCTCCTTAGAAAGTTTTTGATGCCAAGACAATCCCTTTTCCTGCACCCTAGTTCCCTGCAGTCACCATCTCCAGATGACCTGAAGTGGATCTCCCTTTTTCCCCAGCACCCAGGACCCACCATTCTCTTTGCGAGATGCGGAAAAGAAGTATCATAAAATTTTCTACCTCTCCTGCATCCTCTCTGTGTGAAGTTGTGAGCACAGCTGGAAATAATGCAGGCGAGCGGGTGAGCTCATGAGAAGTTTCCATGGAAGCCGTGGCATTAAAACCCTCCAGCTTTTGATGGCGATATCATCCCTGAGCCCTCACAGCTTTGCTGGGAACGTAATGAAATCGGAATGGAACGGCAGCCCGTATGTGGAGAAGGAATTTGGGACATTAAGCCAAGGGTGGATTAAGGTTAAATGGGTCCCAGATCCACCTGAATATTGCCCCACCAGAATGAAAACTTCCTGGCCTCCCAGAACTTTCTCCTTTCCCCAAAGAGAAGTGGAATTGCCAAAACTATACGGCGAGGAGCTTAATACATGAATGACAGGGTGAAATTGTGGTCTTGCCCAGAGGGTTGGTTTAGATTGTCTGATGGTCAGATCTGCCAGGTCTTCTCCGTCTCCATGTCCCCCACTATCTATAAGGGTAATCTGCAGAGAGCCCTTTGCATGAATGATCCCAAAAGGTGGTAAGGATGTGGCTACCCGTGTCTATGGGGAAGAGAAAATGTTAAATTTGTAGGTCATGCCCCAAAAGAAAATGCTGTTGGCTTTTTTTCTTCTTTCTCTTCTTCTTTCAGTCGGGTCCTACACAGCCTGTGGTTACTCTCCAGGTAAAACGTACTGCTTGACGCTTTCACAAAGCATTTTCTCTTCCCCACCGGTGGTTCCCAGTTGTCATTCCAGAATACAGGCTCCATTCCTGGGCACGCTGTGCCTGCAGGGTTATAGCTCTGCATGTGTTTGAGCAATGGAGCACAGGAACGACCCACACCTGCAGAAGAAGGATGGGATAAAAGACAAGCCACTTGTAACCTGTGGACTTGTGATCCAGACATCACGGAGCCCTGGGAAAACTTGGATCATGCTTCTTCGCAGCTGTCAGCTGCCTCTGTAATTGCCTATATCTACAGTTTCTCTCCGACGAGCCTGGCACGCTGGGGGAATCCTGAGCTGCGTCTGAGCATCCTGGACCGGGCTTGAGTCACGCTGCAAATTCTGGTCCTGCTTGGCGGCTTAGCCATTTGGTTGCAGGCAGGTCATTAGTAAACCTTCTGGTGCACTGTGCTGTAACGTAATTGCCTTCCCTTTCTTCTCTTTTATTTGGGGGTAGAAGTAAGAGATTCCAGGGCTTTTCTCTTTTGCAGCCACAAAACTAATTTTCTATGTTAAAAAAAGAAGAAAAAAAGACCCAACGGCTCCTTCTGGGGGAAGGGGTGGAGTTGGTAATGACTTACAGAGCTGTGAACCAGCAGCACAGAACAATAGGTCCCAGGCAGAGGAGTTTAAAACAAACGAAGTCCAGCCTATAATAGCCCAGAGGCTTGGAAATAAATGATAGAGTCAATCTGAGAGAGAGATCTCAGGACTAAAAATTAACATCTGATGCTGGCTGCATGAAGAGTTCCCGGGGAGAAAAAACTTGCCATCCTTGCCAAACGGGGAGCTCTGGTGGTTGCACTTCCCAGGATCCCATCCCTGGTCTGGGGTGGCCTGGAGCACCAGGGGGGCTCGTGCTGCTCCCACGCCAGCTGCTGCAGTCCCCACAGCATCAGTCCCCACATCCGTGGGGCTTTGCGCGTCGAGGCGGCCCCTCGACCCCTGAGGACGGCTGAGCCACGTCAGCACCAAGAGGCATCACTGAGTCTGGGCTCTGCCTCGTAGGTTTTGATATTCAGTCTCATTTCGTGGCAGCATGTGGTTTTGTTTTCCACTGTTTATTATGGTGTCTTGTGTGCTCTGTTATGAAAAGGAGCTGGGTCTGCAGCTGATGGATGTGGTCCCACAATGCAAGGGAAATGTTGCCTTTTTAATTTTGTTTTTTTTTTTAAAGAGAGATCTGATTACTTTTAAACTTTATTTTGATGCTATGCAATCTTCCCATTGGTATAATTAAAGACACAGCCTCGGACAGCTTTTAGCTGCTTTAAACACAGCATTTTCTTGGGATAGCGAAGATGAGCTGGTTGCATGAGAACCCTCAAGGACAAGTCAGATCTAATGAAATTAAAGGGGGCAAATATCAACGGCAAAGAACGAGAATATCTTGCTCTTCACGAGCACCTTCCACCTGGAGACGGCCCTGTTACAAACAG
This sequence comes from Phaethon lepturus, assembly GCF_000687285.1. Classification (NCBI taxonomy): domain Eukaryota; kingdom Metazoa; phylum Chordata; class Aves; order Phaethontiformes; family Phaethontidae; genus Phaethon; species Phaethon lepturus. Next base: position 22,722 of record NW_010509865.1, read on the forward strand.
ATCCAACCCCCTGACTGAATTTGCAAAGTAGCCTTATTGCCCTTTTAAAAGTGCAAAAACAAAGGGAGAGAAGTCGACATTGCTTACATTTCTCCTTGCTTTTATAGCTGCGAGTGGCAAAGGTTGCACAGACTAGAGCAGTGCAGGATGAGACCCGGAGAGAGTGCAGGCGCCCAGAGCGTCGGTCCTTTGCATTTTCTCCTTTCCCTGCTCTAGTCTGTCTCACCTCAGACCCAAACCTGTCACTGATATATATACTCTTTTTTAAATTTTTGTTTGTCCCAGCCCAGAGGCAGCATGAATGGCGGGGTGTGTTCAGCCTCAGCGCTGGAAGGCATTGACGGGGGCCGGAGGGTCCTGCCTTCACTAGATGTGGCTTCGCGTCGCGCCTTGAGAATGTCCAGAGGAGCGACATTTCATCCACCAAAATAAAAGTAAAATTAATGACCCCCGCTCACATTAATTTTGGAAAGAAATTCATATGCACCCAAACCCTCTGAGAATGCTCTGTTTTCCATCTAGCTCCTCATCCAGTCATAACTGACTAAACTACTTTATATGCCCTTGGATTCTGGCCCAGAAAATGTGTGGTTTCTTAAAATATATATGTATACACTAATTTAACACCAGCCAATACCTTCTGAAATGTAGGTGGCCAGAAAGGCATTGGCTGCTCTTTTCCTATGACATATTTTAAAAATGAGTTGACATTCGTATATAAATTCTGAGTAAGCTTCATGGAGTTTTAGTAGTGATATTGAAAGGGAACGTCAACAACTGCTTAGCTGCTAATATGGGCTGGAGATAATAGCTAAGGTAGCCGGGCAAATTGTATTTCCAGGAATTTTTGTCAGTTATGCAAAAATGGAACAGCTTGGAAAAAAAGAGAAAAACCTTGATTTCTTTTCATGAAAGAAATAGGTACTGTGAGGTTGAAAGGAAATTTGAAAATGGATGTATAGGGTCCTAATTTACTTTAATATTTCCTGTGTAAAGTCTTAAAGTTAAAGATTGATTTTTCCAATAAACATTACAAACGTAATGACCTGGAGGTATGATCACAGATCACGTAGCAGATGGAGAGCAATGGAAAAAGAGCTACTACTGTTAGAATGCGTTTTGTCTTCTTTTTTTCTGGGGAAACATGCAGTAGTCTGAAAGAAAAGGATCAGACTCTGAAGCGTGCTGTAAGAAAGACTCCACTTACTAATGTATTTATAAAGATGGAAGAATTTGGCCCAGAAACAAACCCTATTAGGAAAGGAAAGCATGTATATAAAATTTAATTGAAATTTCAAGGGGATTTCCGATACACAAATTGCATTTATAATTTGGTCCCAGCATCATAAATAGAGTAATCATAAAGTTTTGGTCAAAACTTTTATTTTTCCCAACCAAAGGAAGTGTAGTTTTCACTGAAATGAAAACTTCTTTCAGAGTCCTGACTTCAGCACAATCCCACGTTAAAACTGAGCAGGCACATTCAGACGATGGCCAGGGTCCGTGTGTCTGCACATTTGCAGAATGAAATGTTTTGGCCTTTTTATTGCACCATTTTTCATGGGGCAAGCGCTGTTTTCACACACGAAAACATTAAGGACTCTTAAAAAGTTGTATTTCAAAGGAAACTGGATGACTTGCTTGAAATAAGTCTTTTTTGGTGGGTTAGATTTTTTTTTCTGGTATATTTTTGTGTGTGCTTGCATGGTCAAATTTCAAGGGGTGGAAGCTACCAAAATCAAAGACCGTCCTTCCAGAGCAGAGAAGCAAGTTCTCACTCACTTCTAATTTCCACACTAAAGAGCACTGACAAATGCATTGGAGCGAGAACCTGTTTTCTGGCTGCCTTCTCTCTTCAGGAGCAAGCAATTTGGGATGGAGCAACAAAACCAAGGGCAGAAAATGGGCGAGCAGTCGGGGCAGAGCCACCACTCAACAGACCAGAGCCACCGTTTTTGTAAGTCAACACTCCCTTGGTCACAACGGGGAACGGGGGGTCAGTGTCTGCCCCTGATTTCGCTCGCTCTTGGCTGAGGGTGTTTGCAAATTCATCCCCGTGTTTCCGCACTTATTTCCTGCTAGCTTCTGCCATGACGTCTCTTCCCTGTAGGAATAATTACTCGCGCTCCTGGGCGCACGCGGCAGGATGTGTTCTCGCATCTGCCGTCCTCCGAGCCCCCGATCCGACCCTCCCCCCTTACAGCTGCTGCCCGTGACTTTAACACCTTCTCTGTGGGGTTTGGAGAAGGACATCTTTGTCCCCAGGCTCATCCCGCTTGGTGAGGAGACTTGATCATTTCTGGAGAAGGTTGGTGCCTCCGTGCATTAGCTCATCGCCAGCCATGCCAAGGACACTGAGCCCCCCCAGGGACGCTGCACGTGTTGTCATCCCTACTACGTGCTGCTGGATGAAAGTGACCCTTCACCCAGGACATTTGATGGTGCATCTGACAGATGGTCCTCCCTAAAATGACCCAGGTGCCTGCGGCCGAGAGGGCTGCAAAAGCACCTGCTCTCCTGCCTGTTGCGTTCAGAGTGCTCCTAGGACATCTCTCTATGTCTCTTTTGTTGGGATAAGTGGATAAAACGACACCTTCTCCTCATCTCATCCCACCCCCTCCATAAAGAATAAAGATCAATGGCAGTTGTTGGACAACCAGAGTGTGAACCTCATCACCAGAGGGAAGGACGCAGAGGGAAAAGCGGTGAAAATGTATATTGTTCCCAGCAAGCTTAGAGAGTATTTAAAAGGCAACAATGGAACCTGACTCCTTCTGAAAACCTCCAAAGCACTTAAAAATGGGAATCCGGTCTCTCGCCCCCTCTCCGCCCCACATACTCTGAAGTGTGTAACAATAGAAACTCTGTTCCTACGGGTTCCCCTACAAATGACCCCTGGAAAGCATCGACTGCTTCCTGTAGGCTTCTGCCATCATCCCTTCCCCGGTAATATCTACATCTGCTTCCAGATCCGTAATCACATTTCCTTAATTGAGCTGTGAAGTAGGATTTACGTGACTCCATTTAGATTTCGTCGCTTGCCAATAAGGAGATAGTTATTTCAAATTAGACGTGAGGAACATGAGATTCCGATCTAAGAGAGAATCTAATATCTAATAATATGTGCCTGGCTATAGGTGATAATTTAAGATGAGTTTACGGAGCCCCTGTAATTACATTTTCTATGTGTGCTTTGTTGTGGTTACCAGGTAACTGCAAAGTGATTACGTGAATATTTATGCTTGGCAGGTTAGACACTGCTGATACACAGGATTAGCATCGTTTTTTCCCCCTTGTAATTCTTTGTGCTAATATCTGGAACTCATATCAGGATAAAGGCGCCTCACCAGCAAAAAAAAAAAACCACTAATGCCATGCTTCTTATCTGAGGCATCAATTTGCTTTTCCCTGAAGCATAGCGCTTGCATTTTGAAATACAAATCGGTCTTTCCTTCCTCCGTGATACATCCAGGATAGTTTAAGTCAGGTTGGAAACCTCTGATCTTGCCTTTCGTAGAGGTTGTGCAATGTGCCGCGTAGGATCATTTCTGCCAAACCTGTAAGATTTTGTCTGTGTATGGAGGTAGCAGCGGTTTAGCCAGCTCCAGAAAGGCTACGGACACCGGAGCACGTCACCAAGGCAAGGGCGTGAAGTTGCAGTGTGTCATACTGCCCACAGCCATGCTCTTACCCTGTGGTAAGCGTGAGGTGATGGGCAGTGAAATCATGCCCCTCAATTAGTGAGAGCAGAGCTGGCTCACTTTCGCCGTGGGACGGGAGGGTGTGCGCCGTGCCATCCCGCAGACCAGCTGGCACCCTCGCCAAATCCATCACAACCGCTGTGCAGGCCCCCAGTCAACATCAGTGTGGAGCCACATCCTCGGATAACTGCACAAATTCGGGAGTAACTTGGGCCTTTGGGGTCTCCGGCTGGTTTGCTCCTCGCCTTATATGTGCTAACGGTACAGCAAGGACAGCTTGGGGAAGGGAGGTTTTGGAGGACCCTTCCGCCTGTCTCCCACCCAATTGAATAAGCGTCAAGAGGCAGCTGGGATGTAGACCTTGAGAGCAAGGACATGATGTCCCAGGGCTGTCATGTCCCTCCCCTCTATTCTCAGCAGGCAGTGAGACCCAAACAAGCCATCTCGCCCCAGCGCTTGGGGGTTTCTTCCACAGACCCCCCTCTTCTGGGAACACATGGGTCGGTGCTGCAAAAATTACCATCTGCAAAGCAACTCGGCTGTTGGCCTGCCCTGCGCCTCCCAGCACCGTCACTACTCGGTATCTGCTAACAGTCACAGCAGGCAGGAGAAGACAGGCAGAAAGGATCTGTAGTGATAGGACAAGGGGTGATGGTTTTAAATTAAAACAGGGTAGACTTAGACTAGATCGAAGGAAGAAATTTTTGTCACTGAGGGTGGTGAAACCCTGGCCCAGGTTGCCCAGAGAGGTGGTGGATGCCCCATCCCTGGAAACATCCCAGGTCAGGCTGGACGGGGCTCTGAGCAACCTGCTCGAGTTGGGGATGTCCCTGCTCATGGCAGGGGGGTTGGACTAGATGGCCTTGAAAGGTCCCTTCCCACCCAAACCACTCTATGATTCTATGACTCTACAGAAGCAACCTGCTTGCAAAACGCCAGCTGATAATGAAGAGCTGGCCTTTTGCTTTTGCCTCCAGTGGCTACATCTATAAAGGTCAATGCAATAACGTGTATGACTAAAAAGCCCTACAATGGAGCAGCCCCTTCCAAACTATCTACTGGGAAAGGGCTTCGTTGCAGAAGAGCCCTTGCTTTCTACAGACAAGGGAAAGTTGAAGAAAGCAACGCTGGAAGGGAACCATCAGGTTGAGTGCTCGTGGTATAAATAGCTCATCCATCGTGGTATAAATAGCTCATCCATCAGCTAATATGGTGTCCCCTCTGGTGTAAGTGTTGCCCAAGTACTATGTGAGCTCAGTGAGAATTACTGTTAGTCATGGACCTGATTTTCTTTTCAGCATCCTTTTACTGAATCTGATCAAGCTCCCTTAAGTCAGGAAGAGCAACCCAGCTGTGTTCCCAGGTCAGGAGAGAGGGAATGGTGATCAAAGCAAGCCTGGGCAGCAATTACCCTCAGATCCGAGACTGTCACTGCAGAACCCATAAAGATATTACACAGGGCGTCATGCACTTTCACGTTGTTATGATAACCCAGGTTTAATCACTCCAAGCTTAGGCAGGGATTTGGTGGCCGGTGATTTCAGAAATGACTTTTATTTTGCCAGTGTTTGCAAGCAAGCTGCTGTTTGCACATGAAAACGGTCTGCTAGCAAAACATGGATCTGCAAAATGAGCAATGGGGTTGAATGCTTGGGATCTGATTTATTTCTGAGGGCTCTGCGTGGAGCTTTCAGAGTGCGGAAGCCTGCACCAAAGAAAGAGGAAATTATTTAAAGCGAGTCTGCTTTTAAGTAGAAAAGAAATCATTTGTTGAATGTTTTAGATACTGTTGATGTTCTCAAATTTAAGGCATGAAAAGGAACCATTTCTAGGAGCAAGGCTGTGAGCAGGAGCCATCTCTTTGATCTGTATCTGCACACAGTGGGGTGGGGTCCATGAATTACATGGAAACGTAATGCGCTGTCATTCTTAAATAAAAACACACTAGCTAATTAAATTGAGGCCCAGTGACAAGTGACTGGTCTGCAGGTTTGGAAATCTCTATCCTGTGCAGCTCTGCAGCTTGGGGTAAGTCACTTAACCTCTGTGTTTCCCAGCCCCCCTCCCCGTAGCCTCCCTGTCTACTGATGAAAAATTAAGTATGATTTACACAGAGCTGTATAAACGTATTTTCCTCATCCTTCAGGACTTGGACTCTGACATTAATCAGAACTGCACCCCCTGACATAGCATATGGTTGGCCTCCACATGTCCTCAGTCAGCCAGGCTGCTGTCTGGGCTGGCTGCTCCTAGGATCTCTGCTGGTCATCACAGAGTCAAAGGTTTGGAGACCCAAATGTTGGAGGACGTAGGTCAAGCAGGGAGAGTGGTCCCACGAGACGATGGGAAACACTTAATCTCTCATTCTTCAACTCCCACATTGTAATGGGCCAGCCAGGACTTCCCCAGACGGCGTCTTGACTTGGCCAGGATCTTCATATAAGAATTATTTACACCACTGAGCATTAGCCTAACTCATCCTGGATATATCAGATTGACAGGACATGCATATCTGGCCATATGATGGCCAGCAGTCCTCTGGAAGCCACAACTTTAGGTGGGCTGCTGAATGTCTGGAAATCCAGCAGATCATTTATAAAACTGGTAGATCATCCTTAAAAAACAGGAAGAGCGATATCTTGCTCATGAAATCAGCAAACTACCTCAGCAAGCAATAGAATAAGAGATTATCCCCAAAGTAGTAAAATGATAGATTACCAGTGAGACAACAGATATCAAATAAAACAGACAGAGCAGTAGATGAGGTTTAAAGTAGTAGTTGGCCATGCAGTTCATGAAGGGAGGTTGTCCAATGCTGTTTTTTGCCCTCGTAGTAGTACCAACCTGGTTGGTAAAAGGTACACCCTTTTATACACCAAAACTCATCCAGTTTTCAGGTATAGGAAATGCCTTTTCACCTGTGGAAAGGTTTCCTTCCTAGATGGAGAACTGGAGTTTCACCTGGAAAAAGCTGACCTCAAGTTCTAGTCATTTCTGGAGGGCAAGGTCAGATTTCAATGCCAGACCAAGAGGCATCTATAAAGTGCTCTCAGTCCGTGTTCAAATTGTAGATTTTCAGGGGCTGATAGTTTTCTCTTTTGTTTCCAGTAGCATCTGGGAAGGCCAAGACACTAAACTGATAAATGAACAAGAAGCCCAGGCCTGGATTCATCACCTCTAAACGAGATGAGACTTCCTTGGTTAGCACTGTGGCTGCTCCAGGATCTCTCTGTGGTCACTGGAGAAACCTTCAGCGAGTGAGTCAGACTTCACCACAGATGTCTATCTTTTTCCATGGGTTAGGGAGAGGCCTTAGTGCAGCTACTAACTCAAAATTAAGTACCTAATTTCTGTTGAATGCTCCTCTATGCCAGTGTATAAGCAGTGCTAATCTCCAGCACACTCTGTAGCCTCAGCAGGGGCTTGGGGAACCTGCAATGTCAAATGCTCATTAGAAGTAAATGGGACAGGGGTACATCAGAAAACATTCCTCAGGAGTCTGGGATAAATAATTACAATTTCCCATGTTACCTTTCGGGCCAATGCTTCTTGTCCCATCACTGGGCACCTCTGAGGAGAGCCCATCTCTGTCTCCTCTGCCCAGGGAAGTGGTGGAGTCACCATCACTAGAGGTGTTCAAAAAACTTGTAGACGTGGCACTTCGGGACATGGCCTAGTGGGCATGGTGGTGTTGGGTTGATGGTTGGACTTGGTGATCTTAGAGGTCGTTTCCAACCTTAATGATTCTATGATTCTCTCTCAGCAGGGAGCTGCAGAGAGCAATAGAATCCCCTTTTGCCTTCTCTCCCACTGCAACCCACCCAGCTCTCAGCCTCTCCTCACATGCCGAGCTCCAGCCTGAGCCATGATTTGCTGCTTCAGCAGCATCCCCTGCCAGCCCCAGCTGTCTGCAGGATTGCGTCACCCTCTTTCAGGAGGATCTGCCTCTGCGTCCAGGCAGTTGGGGATCTTGTCAACACAGTTGGACTTGGGCCATCCCAGCAGTGCTGATGCCTGCTGTGCCACCCACTCGTCTGACATCCGGGTGCTCGGCACCCCCAGTGCTGAAGATGCTGGGCAGTACCTGGACTAAGTGCTCTTTCACCGGGCACATTGGAGGTCCTCCTCCCTGGTCACCACCCCATGCAGAGCTTTGTGGACTGACCCAGTGGACATTTCTCCTGCAAAAGCTACATCAACCCTTTCCACATCCCACTGAAAACACAAGCAAGAAGACAACCCGTGCTGTAATTTTGAACTCTGAGAAGTCAGCAGGGCCCAGTCCAGGTTCCTTCTCTCCACCCAGTGGTGCAAAACCAGAGACACCCTGGGGGAGCCAACGGCCCCCCGTGTAAATGAGGCCGGGGTCTGGCACGCAGCGAAGGGACCTGGTTTGCATTATCGAGTTTCCTTGCACATAGCCTGATTTATTAATTTTTGGAGCAATCTGTGCAGGACTATATTCACTGAGCTAATTTTAAGTGGCTTTTTAAAGCAAACAAACACAGGATTCCAGCTATTCCTCCTCTGCTGTCTCATCTCTAGCTGACAGCTTGCTCCAGCAGGAAAATCCGAGCCCACAAGGACTGCGTTTCACCTCTGTGTATCAAAACAAACACGCACCCACACAAAAAGGGACCCGACCGCTAACCTCAGGCAGCTTCATTTATTACACACAGTGCTGTCTTTTAAAGGAAACCGCCTGCCCTGCTGCGGCCGGCTCTTTCTTCCCCGTTGGAGCATTACATGAGCAAAACCGAGGACCTTCTGAGCAGCAGCTCGGTCGCCCCATGCACAGGGTGACTTTGTTCTGCGTGCAAGCATGCCGGCTGCCAGCCCCACACGCTCACCGCGGAGCAGAGAGCACCCCATGGCACCCCTCGGGGCATGGCTGAGAAGGTCCCCTCTGCCATGGAAGTCTGAACGTTGCTGAGAAGCCACCAAGAGGAACCACCGTGGGGAGCCACCATTGTCGTCTTGGGGTGATTGACCACCAGGTCTTGCTAGAAAGCACCTGTCAAAGCCCAAATGTCCCAAGCTGCTCCAAGTTTGAGTTAATAACAACACTCCTCAGTCCTAAGAGCCTGGGGGCATGTTGTGGGGGACCATTGCTGTTGGCAGGGCCATGCCCCTGCAACTGAGGATTTTGCAGCCACCTCCTGCTGAAGACCATGACACAGCGAGACCCTCCGTGAGCCCAAGGATGGAGCTAGGTGCCTGGGCACTGAGCAGGCAGAGCATCCTCTGGAGCCCCATGAGGTGGTTAGTCGGTGCAGCACAGGATTCATGTTAGGAAATGAACCATTCACTGTTTCCCCATGTTATGAGAAGACTGAAGGAAAAAAAAAAAAAAGCCAGAATGTAGATTTATATCCTAAATACCAAATTATATGACCCTGTCAAGCCCCATTGCAATGAGCAAGTCCTTGCAGGAGCAGGGCCTGACTTCACGGCACCAGGTAAATGCCTAATTGATACCTGCCAGGATGTTTTTTTTGTTTCATTTCATTGTAACAGCACTAAAAATCGCTTTTATCTCATCTGCTGCTGGCACTGTGTGAACAGCAGCAGGTGCGGACGGGTGGCAGCTCTGTTTGGCCTCGTGACAATGCGGGATTGTTTCCTGCAGCGTGCTGGGAAACGCTGGAAATCATTCGGGGGAATACGACATCTGCAAAATTTCATTTTCAGGAAAATGATGCCTATTCCAGAAGAGCTTCAGGAACAGAGCCTTGGCGGAGAAAGAAAATCTACATTGTTTTCCATGCAAAACAGTATTAAACTAGCTCTCGGGGAAACGTCCTCCCTCCTTTTCCTCCTGAAATGCAAAGAAGAAACAGTTCTGGTCTTTTCCAGATCCCGTGCAAACGTGATGTGGCCAGCAGGGCGAGGGAGGGGGTTCCTCCCCCCTGCTCCGCCCTGGGGAGACCCCCCCTCAGCACAGGAGAGACACGGACCTGCTGGAGCGGGGCCAGAGGAGGCCCCAGCAACGCTCC
>NW_010509866.1:0-2892 GCF_000687285.1 Phaethon lepturus
ATCCTGTTTGGGACTCAATCATTTATCACAAAAGGAATGAAGCTGGGGGTAGTGTTTAGTCTCTGTCAGCAGTTAACAAGGTGCAACGTTGAGGGAAGGAACAAGATAATCACAAAAGAAACACAGCTACTCAACCTTCTATGAACTATCCTAATTAGCATATAATTAACATATAATATGCATAATAGAAACCTGCCCCTGGGTGGGGAAAACCCTCTCCTCAGAAAAGCCCCTTCCTCACTGAGCATGCCTAGAAAAGAAGAAGGATACTGTGACTTTAAGTGGAGATGAGGCTTGTGAGAGCCAATGGGAACAAGGGTAACAGAGCCAACTTTTAAAAAAATACTGATAACTGTTGCTCAAAGTGTATAAATACTTCCTGTGTTATCTGAGGCGTGCTGTCTTTGTGGGCCTACCACCTAGCACCCAACTCTGCGCAGATTTGAAATAAAAGCAAATATCTCGGCTCTGTGTGTTTTTCAGTGCTCTGCACACTGGGTGGAAGAACCCATATTTGGGACAACAGGGTTACGCTTCACTTCTTGAAAGACCACAGACGCTACCTAACTTCTACCAGAACTATTTTCTGGATAGGACCAGATGACAAAGCAGAACTAGGTCCCATTCTAAGAAGCCATTCTTAAAAATATCTCTGGTTGCAAAGTAAATTATTTACTGTAAATCGCTGACGATTCAGAGTTACCTCGACAGCCTCTTGTAGTGACTCCTTTAACAAAAGTAAATGAATCCTAAAGGACATAGGATACCAAAAAACCACACAAATGCAAGAAATGTATCAAAAACTGTATAAAGCAGCCTAATCAACACCAAAGTAGCTAGAGGGAAAATAAAGGACAAAATAAAAAAAAACCACCTTGGGAGATGTGTCGATAAAGATAGATGAAGGCTATTGCCTCCTCTGAGAAACTCAACAGAAGATCCAAGCTGATGACATACGTCTTTTGGGGTACCAGATACCAAACAGAAACAGACCGTAAGACAAAAAACAGACTGCCATGGAGTTCTCTCAGATCACAAAGAATTACCTCTGGGACACCTAAAGTGGCATTCCAGTCATAGAGACAGTGTTCCGGCAGCTAGACAGTCACCTCTGATCACACAAGTCCTCTGGGATCATGGAGATATACCTCCAGGACTGCTAGAGTGGCATTCCACTGATCTAGACAAGTGTTCCGGCAGTTAAAGAGTCCCCTTCAATCCCAGAAGGCCCAGAAATCCTCCTGGATCTTGGACACATACCTCCAGAATGGGTAGAGTAGCCTTCCGATCATAGAGACAATGTTCTGGTGCCTGGAGAATCCCCTCAGCTCCCAGAACTATCTCTGGATCATGGAGACATAACTCCAGGATGGCTACAGTGGTGTTCCAATTTTAAGGATGGTATTCTGGCAGTTAGAGAGTCACTTCCAGTATCAGAATTCCTCCTGGATCATAGAAACATATCTCCAGAACAGCTACAGTCGCATTCCGATCAAAGAGATGGTGTTCCAGTGGCTAGGGAGTCAAAAGATGCCAAAAAGAGGTGAGATGCCAAACAGGTGGTGGAGGCTGGAGAGTAATTAGAGGGCAGAAAGAAGTGGAGGCCAAAAAGGGGTGGAAGCTGAAAAGGGGTCGGATGCTGAAAAGGTGAGACAGGATGGAGGGTGAGTAGAGATCAAAGATAAGTGGAAGCTGAAAGAGGGAGGGATGCTGAAAAGGTGTGTGAAGCTGGAGATTGAGTAGAGGCCAGAAAAATCTCAAGGCTGAAAAGGGGTGGGTGGCTAGATGGTAAGAAGAGGCCAGAAAAAGGGTGATGCCGAAAAGGTGTGGGAGGTTGGAGACTGAATAGAGTCCAGGAAAAAAGTGAAGGCGAAAACAGGGTGAGTGGCTGGATGGTGAGAAGAGGCCAGAAAAACAGTGGTGCCGAAAAGGTGTGGGAGGCTGGAGACTGAGCAGAGTTCACGGAAAACATGGAGGCTGACAAGTGGTGGGAGGCGAGAGGGTGAGTAGAGGCTAGAAAAAAGTGGAGGCTGACAAGGGGTGGGAGGCTGACAAGTGGTGGGAGGCGAGAGGGTGAGTAGAGGCTAGGAAAAATGGAAGGCCAAAAGGGGTGGGAGGCCGACAAGGGGTGGGAGGCCAGAGGGTGAGTAGAGGCTAGGAAAAAAGCGAAGGACATCAAGGGGTGGGAGGCTGACAAGGGGTCGGAGGCCAGATGGTAAGGACAGTCAAAAAAAAATGGAGGCTGACTAGGGGTGGGAGGCTGACAAGGAGTGGGAGGCCAGAGGGTGAGTAGAGGCTAGGAAAAAAGCGGAGGTCTTCAATGGGTTGGGAGGCCACAGGGTGAGTAGAGGCTAGGAAAAAGCGGAGGCTGAAAAGGGGTGGGAGGCCCACAAATCTGTTGGACCTGATGGGTTCCACCCAAGAGTACTGAGCGAGCTGGCAGTAGAGCTTGCCAAGCCACTCTCCGTCAGTTCTCATCAGTCCTGCTTAACAGAGGAGGTCACAGACGACTAGAGGCTTGCCAAGTGATACCCACCTACAAAAAAGGCTGGAAGGGGGATCCCAGAAACCACAGGCTTGTCAGCCTGACCTCCGTGCTGGGGAAAATCATGGAGCAGTTCATCTTGAGAGTGCTCACGGGGCATGTGAAAGACAACCAAGGGATCAGGCCCAGCCAGAACGGGTTCATGAAAGGCAGGTCCTGCTTGACCAACCCAACCTCCTTCTATGACCAGGTGACCTGCTTAGTGGATGAGGGAAAGGCTGTGGAGATTGCCTACCTGGATTTTCTTAAAACCTTTGACTGCGTCTCTCACAGCAATCTCCTGGAGAAACTCGTGGCTTGTGGTTTAGACAGATGTACTCTTCGCTGGGTAAACAACTGGCTGGACA
>NW_010509867.1:0-3602 GCF_000687285.1 Phaethon lepturus
CAGGGGAAGCTTCTGGCAGCTCCTCACAGAAACCACCCCTGTAAGCCACCCCCCCAAACCTGGCCACGCAAACCCAGTACAAAGCTCTAGGTAATCTTTTACATCTAAGGCCATGATAAGATTAGAACAGCGCTTGCTTCAAAATACTAGTTTCTCCACTTAAAGCTTTTGTGTGAATGGCATTCTCCTATTTAAAAAAGGAAGCACTTCGATAGCTTCAGCGTGACGAAGCATCGCAGATGAAGCGTCGGTGCAGCGTAGCACCTGAACTGCAACCTGCCCAACGTTTGACCTGAGGTACTGGAGAGCTCAGTCCCTCTAACTCACCCAGTCTCCTCCATTGAGACGGCGAACAAAGTGCTCGCAGCAGAGTTTGAACGAGCGTTGTGGCCACTCAAGGCTGAAACGACCATATCCAGTTGCTCCATGCCTAGCATGGCCTCTGAGGCAAGCTGAAGCATTAACTGGAGGTTTTAATTTTACAAAGTCTGAGTTCATACATACCTATACACATTGCAAGAAGTGCCACTGTCTTCCAGTGTGTTACAAAGTTAAAGACACAGATCCTTCTTTTTGGACTGGCCTTATATTTAGACTATTGAATTACCAGTCACATTTGTATATTTATTTAGTTGTCTATGTTTTTATAATTTCTTTCCCCTCACAGTCCAGCAATATCAGAAGGTATTTTAGGCTTCCTCTAAGCGTCCCTGGGAGTAATGAGACCTGCATATTGACTGGAGGTCTAGCAGATTTCTTTGGGACTTTCTGGTGGTGGGCGGCTGCAGTTTTGAATGGAGTAAATCTGAGTGCGTCTGAATAGTGGTGGTTTTGATGGGAAATGTCTCCAGAAGGGCCAGGTCTTGAAGAGTGTTCTAAAATGGCTCAGTTATTTAATACTTCCCAGAAGCCTGCCCCAAAGCCAGACCCCTGTGATTGTGCTTGATTCTTTTCAGCTGTTTCTTAAGCTTTGGGATTTATATTTTAGGAAAAGGCTTCTTAACAATGCTCAGCTGCAACATGGCTAGAAGTAGCTTACTGTCTGTTAATTATCTGCAGCGCCAGGACTACGACTTGGCAGAAACTGTATTGAAGGAATTGTGCTGCAGGAATGAAGTACTTGTACTTCAGATAAAGCTTTATTCCCTAATATGAAGGATGCTGATGTTGCTGTAGAGATTAGTAGGTTTCTGGTGATCCATGTATCAAATGACACTTACAGGATAGAAATTATTTTATTATTTTATGTTTTATGAAGTATTAATGTGAATTTATATGGATATATGTAATTATTTACATTAAGAATGTTGCTTCACTGATATTACAATGCAGTTGTTCCACTGTAAGCTTAGGTGTCTAAAATATAAGCATGTGAGTTAGGTGTCTGTTGCTCTTCTGGTGTTCAGAGGGAATTTAATTGACTATTTCAGATGCTGCTTTTAGGATAAGTAAATTTCTCTTGTTTTATGCAATAGAGTCCCCCATGACTATAAGGAAGTAACTACCATAACTGGTTCAAACTTAATGAAAACCTTAATTTGGGTGAACACCATTCTTAAAGAATATTTAACTAGTCAGATGTACTTGTAGCAAAATATTCTGTAGAACTGTAGTGAATCATTGCACTGCAGACTTACTGGGGTTTTTTTTCCCTCCAAAGATATCACTTCAATTTTTCCAAATTATTCAGCTCAAGGTCAAAAAACACTGGCTTTACAGAGAAGACACCACTACTGAAGGTTTCCTCAGAGGAAAACGGGTGAGTTACTTTCATTTTACTAGAAATATATATATATTTTTTAAGTTCCTTTCTATTTAATTGTGCATGGTTCATTCTTATATCCTGACACCAAACCTGCTGGGAAATAAAGTGAATGCCAGGGGTTGTGAGCAGAGAATTACTCTGGAGGACCTTGAGTGGAAAGAAGGGGCTGTAAATGGGGAAGGGAAGGATGTAAGGTCTGAGGTCAGGGTGATTAGATAGCCCTAAGGATAGGTAACTGTGGATTGTGTGCTCCTATTTCCTCAATGTGATGTTACATCAGGTGCACTGAAAGACACAGCAGTTTACACACCAAATCCTGAGGTACATCCACCTGGTGCATCAGAGGGCTGGTTCTCCCAGGTGCTCCTAAATGTCCTGGAGTCTTTGTTCTTGCTCTGCAGTCTACCCAGCTGGGTCACCAACGGGAGCTCAGTCTGTACTGAATAAATCTCTTTCTATGAATTTCTCTATTAAAGTCTCTCACAGTGAACCTAAGGATACGCAAGGTCAGCTGCATCTACTACCTGGTGAAATAAACCACTGTTTTGTTTTATTATGTTCACTGAAAATGTGTGACAGGTTGCAGTGCATGGCTCTTCATAATCCAGATTTTACCACAGATGACGATTCATGGGACAACAGTTCTGCAGAGTTTGAGCAAAGGTTTCAACTGGGAACTGAAATGACAAGTTTGTCCAGATCTGCTTCTTCTGAGAAATATGAAATCTTGGACAGCCTTCATGTCAAGTTCAATTTAACAAAGATGAGGTCTGAATTCAAACATTCATTTATTTATTTTTCCTTTTTTTTTTAATTTCTTCAGGGATTAATTTTTAAGTATAGATGTCTAGAAAATGATTTATTTTCTGCAAATGAATAAAATTACACTCCATATTTGGGACATATCTTGCCATTGATACTTTATAAATAAACCCTGGTGAAACTGATTACAGCCTCTACCCAATGATCAATAGCCCCTTGTTCTTAGAAGCATCAATCATAGCACCTATTCTAAATTTGTAATTAAATACTTCCTATAGAGCTTTTAACATTTCTTTGAAACCATTTCTTAATGCCCCTTGGTTGATTCCACATCTCTATTCTTCAGTGTTTTGTTGCTTTTATGAAATACTTCACTTTAATTAAAATATGTATTTAACAGGAATATATATCTAACAGGAATTTGTGTATCTATCACAAATTTCTGTACTCATTATGGTAGCTTTTCCATATACAAAATGCCAAATCTAACTGAGCATTTTTCTATCTTTAAGTGCGTTAATATATTTCACTCTTTACCTCAAAGTACTCTTTTACCTCATTTACACATGGAGGAAGTTGAATCTGTTAATATATTAAAAGATATCAATATGATAAGTTCAAATTTTCTCAGATATTTTTGCCTGGGATTTAACTAGTAAACGCTTTAATCTTTGGATACTATTCTCTCTGCTCCTTCAAGAGACTCAACACTTTTTACTAGTTTGGTTTGTCTTCTGTAAATAGCTCTGCAGGTTTGCATAGAGCCTAGCACTGGATGTCCGCATCTCTGTGTTGATCCGCAGAGCCTTTCCAAGGAGATATCCGTGCATCTTTTCCCAATCTGTATGTTGTCTTAGCTCATCACTTCACACTTGTTTTCCTCCTTTCATTGTGCATATGGTGTTGTGTGGGGTGCCGCTCTTCTGCACTGCTGCTGAACAAATGGAGCAGGGGAATTTCAATGGCTGCAATTAGTGCAATATAAGCAGATGTGAAGAAGTTTGGCAGGCGTCTGTCTTCACGCTTGCGGTAGCTTTCCCCGGTATTTGATGGAAAAAAGGCATTGAGCAGGAAT
>NW_010509867.1:3633-23465 GCF_000687285.1 Phaethon lepturus
TAGTACAGTGTAGGATTATAATCTGGGGAGCAGCACATTTTTCTGGCAGAACTTCCTGTAAAATACTTCCATTGCTATAGTGCCGGCTGTACATATGGGGCCAGTAAATCAAGATAACTCGTAAATCAAGATAACTCTGCTGAGATAATAAATGGAGCTGAACTGCTTGACACCACACGCAGATCAAACCAAGAATCATTTGGTTTAGAACAGGGGTGACTTCATTTCCAACTGAAGTGAAATAGTATTATGCTGGAAGCATATATCGGCATGGGATTTGCCATAGGGTTTGTACTGGCATCACTGTGCCAGATTAGGACTGTAGGAAGAGACAGATTGCGAACCATGGGCGAGTCAAAGGCTGATCACTTCTCAACTGTAAGCTGTTAAAAGCGCTGCTTCCCTAGTACAAAATGCCATGAAAACAAACAGACGGAAGGAAAGGAGCCTTCTAAATTCTACATTTAATAAAATAACCATTTCCAAAAGCTTTTTTATTATATCTTGCCAGGTCCTTTAGATGAATTTCTGTTATTTGTGGACAAGTGGTTATGAATTTATAAAGGCTTAATTAATGTTTTTTGATTTATCTTATGTCTTAAAATCAAGTTATTGCTGTTTCTTGTTTCAATAATAATTTGAAATATTATTATTATTAGAAATGATAATTTCAAAGTACAAACAGAAAATATCAAGTACATTAAAATGGAACCAATTTGGACTGAGCTTTAGTAATTCATAACATAATAAATTCTCAAAAATACCAGAACTGTAATGTAGAGACTGGGGAGAATAGACAAGCAGGATAGATGATGCATGACTAAGCTGGCACTAGGTGTTTTCCATAAATCACACCGTACCAGAAGAAGTTATCAGTTATAAAGTGCTGATAATGGCTTTTGTTGTCATTCCTCTCTTTTCAAGCCTCTGTTATTGTCTTCCCCCTCCCTGCCACCTTGTTTTTCAGTAGAGCAGGGCTACCTGGCATTTCTGGAAGAAGCCACCTAACTGGCTTCCTTCCCCTCTTCCTCTGCATTCTCTAGATTTGTATGCTGTGCAAAGTTTGTGTAAACGTGCTACCACTTGTTTTTCATAGGATATTGTAGCCCCTTTGTACCAGTTTGTCTGTGGCAACATATTTTTGTTAGCTGCCATTTTTTTTTTTTTGGCTGCCTGTTTGGAGAATTCTAAAGAGTAAGAGATCTTTGGAAAACAATGTTTTGTTTTTCAAAAATAGGTCTCCAGTCACTTATGTTGCTTTCAGTCAATGAACTTGATTTAGGGACTTATTTCCACTGTGATTAAAATTATTTCTGACTCTCTTCAGACTCCTCTGCTTTAATATTTTGTTCTGTAGCATCTGTCAATGCAGCTATTTATTGCAGTTCCCTTCTCAACTAATTATCCTAGTAACTTGAAATGTTTTCCTTCTTGCTTGTCATTAGGCTTAAATCAAACCTTACATTTGTCATTCTGTCAGAAAAGCCACTTGAATGTTTACTTTTGAAAAAATGGAATAAGAACATCAATGCCTTTGATTTAATGAAAAGATGTAATAAGGGCAAATCACCAAAAAGAGTTCTGTAAGTTAAGATAGCTGTGTAACATACTGATGGGCAGCCAGAAAATAATTAGTTAAGAGTTGGTTTCTATGGTAAGATTAAAAAAATGGTAATTTAAAAGTGCTAAATCTCAAGTTTTCTTACTTGAGAGCATGCATTTTCAACATCTACATTTTAATTTAGAGTTATTCTTGCTTAACTCACTCAGTAGTAAGCTCTGACACTTCAGAAGATTTGGTGGCATCACATCTCCAGATTTGGGCATTCCTTCAAAGGGCACAGATGTGCTATGGAAAACATGTCTAGTTTTGCTAGTTGTTTTATCTGGAGATGCTCATGAAGTATATTTGGTTTAAAGAGACATTATTAATACCCAGAGATTCTTAAAGCTTGTTCTCATCTCCAAACTGCCTTTTCCCAATACCTTTCAGGATGTATATTAGAAATCCAGTTTTGAGGAAGTCATTCATTGGCACCACCCCTCTATGCAACAAGCTGTGCTTTCTGCTCAGCCATGCCACATCCCTGCAGTGGCAAGGCTCCTTTGGCTCCCTAAGAGAGACCAGGGCAAGTTGATGGGGCTTTGGGTCTGCTGGGGGCCTGCAGTAGCAGTGGAGAAGTGGCTCCAGGTCTCAGCACCAGCTCATGCTGCAGCCTTCCCTCGGCTTTCCCAAGGGGTAAAACCTCCTTCCCATGCAATGAGACCCAGCTGGCAGCAGACCTGGGGCAGGAACACTTATAGTCACCGAGGCTTCCCAAGCCCCTGCTGACCCTGCATTGTGGTGTCCATACTCTGACGTGATTTATTATCACCCATAAGTGCTTACCATGATGCTTCTGAAATGTCAGAGCTATTAAGAGAACAGAAAAGATTTGCTTTAAACTAGCCATCCAGTAAATACATGTTTCTTACATTTCAGATGCTGTCTAAAATTCCTAAAAGTTTCAGGCCTTTTTATCTTTGTAGTTGTCTGCTCTGTAAGTATTGAATTTGCAATCTTCCCCTGGCTCCCATTTCCTTAGAATTTTTTCAAAATAAGGTGTGATATTTGGTCTTAGCTAATAAAAAATGTCTTGAGAGTGGGGGCAAGGTGGCAAAACCTGAAAATATTGTGCAGGGCTTCATGCCTAATCAGACCACTGTTTGGTGCACTAGCCACCGTCCTGGACAATATGGTAGGGTAAGCAGTTGAGTTTGAGGAGGCAGCTTAAACTCAGATTTGTATGTCCTTTACAGTTGCTTGTTGAATTTAGGATGGGTCATTAGATACTGGCTAACATTTGAGGAATGTTCATAGGAAAAGCCGTGCTGGGGAGGTTGCACCAGCAACGGCAGCACTCCATGGTGTGAAAGGCCGAAGAACACAGGGACGTAGGCAGCGGCCTACCAGGGCTGCCAGAGTACTGCCCTCCCCTCCAAAATCTTCAAAACCAGCAAGATCTTAGACTGCAAAACTTGAGAAACATTTCAAAAAGCTGGAGTTTATCCTTTTAACTGCTATGAGGAACTCTTTTTTGGCTAGCAGGGCTTCTGTATCAAAGGCAAAATAGATGACACTCTGTATTTCCTCAGATGTGGATGTTGCTTTCTAGATAGATCCTTAAGATACAACTTTGTCCTAAGAGACACTTGGATAAAATACATTGAATATGAGACTTTGGCAATAAGTTTATAGAAGGAATATTACTCATCCTTTTTAAGTATCCCAGGGGTGCTTTTCAGCTGTGGTGGAAACATACCTGAAAATACTGAAAGCAATATTACAATTTAACGTACAGTTTGAAAGAATCTTGTTTAAGTATTTGAGATAGGCTTAGCAGGTATTTTTTCAGTTTTTGTGTTATAATGAATGTTTTTTTATCCTTGCCCTAGATTTTATTTGGCATTTATCCAGATCAAGGTGTGTCCTGGCAGATGTTGGCTGTATCACCTCTGGAAAGTTTCTGTATCCTTTTTTCACTGAAAAAAACCCAAAACAAACCACCAACCCCAAACTGAAGTTTCATTGATAAACTGGTTGAATGGATGGGTGTTTTCTGTCTTATATCCTGAGAGGACTGGGTGCCCTCAGAGCCTTAGACTTGTCCTTTGGCAGAGGCCACAGCTGTGCTCCCTATCCAAGTCGTACTGAATGGCACCTGTCTGGGGTGCCTTGTGGTGCCCATCCAGTCCTTGTGTCCAGCCTCTGCATGAAGCCAAGAGTGTGCAGCTGGGCTGCAGACCCAGTGGGATCAAGGCCCAGCAAATCACTGGGACCATAGCTAGGACATGCGCCTGGCTGCAGCAACTGCACCCCAGAGCACAGATGTATACTGTCATCTGTAACATATCTGTAGTGTGTACTTGGGCCATGATGTTACCCAGTGAACTCCTTCAAAAGCAGGAAACCTTCATGGATACATTTCCAGAATAGCTTAGCCCAGCCTTATGTATAGATTTGTAGATGTGTAGATATTTTTCAGTGGAGGTGTGGATTCCTTTACAAATTTTCCATGTAAAATTGCTCAATAAAGAATTTAAGTCCACAGGTTGCCAAGAAACTGTTCACAAGAATAAGCAATAGAATAACCCCCCAAAAAAAAGATTCATCACAGGTGAATGCAGACCTGAATGTGAAAAGTCTTTGAGGGATGAACGTTCAGTTAGTAAACATACAAAAACTTTTCAAAATAAATTACATTTCTTGTTCCCACTATATTTCTAGTTTAATCAGTCTGGTCCACAATATGCTTGACTAGTATTAAAAGGTGATTCACTTACAGACCTATTTCATAAGCTCCTGGGAAGTCTCTTGTTTTGAAAAGGTGTGGTAGGATTTAATTTTTGAAGTGCTAATTTTTCCTATTCAACTGGGCAGTTCCATGTCTCTGAGCAGGGAGAGTCCATTTTAAATAGATTTGATTATTCGCATTCTCACTGTCACCAATAATGACACAATATAACACAATAATTAGTAGGGTAAATGAGGAAGAAAAAGTTAGTCCTTGAGAACCCTTTATAATTAAAAGGTGAGATTGCCTTTTGGAGGAAAGCAAGTGAACATTTAGTAGGACCAGTGACAACTTCAACTGTAAACTCCCATCCATGTCCTGTTCACATCAATATTTTTGTCCTCCTTGAAACTCTTGTTGAAAGCTCCTATATATCTGTAGTGTTGAACAGCACCAGGGCTGTCATGGCCCAGTCTGCCAAATGAGGGTGTACTGGCAGCGAGTCTTTAGTTGAAGTTTTAGTCAACTCTCATGGTGTAGCTTGAGGATTTCTTCTCTTTCCACAGACCTTGTGTTGGAACCATAGCTGCTGCATTGTACACATTGATGCTGCAACCAGTTATTCTTTTTGTTTGTTTCGGGGAAGTGCTGGTGGGACTAGGATTTGTGCATAAACAACTGTTCCTATATTTGACATTTTACCTATCACATCAGGATGCTTTGAGCCAAATAACTGTCAGACAGTCAGAACATAGTGTTTCCCTTTCTTACTTGACAAACCTGGAGCTGAAGCTTCTTAGTTTGTCATGCATGTTGAAAACTGGATGTTCTGTCCCCTACCTGAGGTCACTGAGCTGGGGAAAAATATGTGAGAGGCAAGCAATCCAGAAATCCACGCTTCATTTTCAAGGTAATATGGTAATTCAAGCAGAAGGGTCAAGGAGAAAGATTGCATTTTTAAATGCAGTTTGGAAAAGGACAAGTAATTTTGAATGTCATCTCACCGATGCTGCTGGTCTTCATTTGTGCAGAAGTAAGCTCACATGGTTGTTTTCCACTTTGTTGCACGGTGAAGAAAGAATTCATCTTTTTGGCTAGGGTTGGATAACATTAGCCATTTGCACAGCAGTGTTGAAGACGTGATCTATGCTGGCTGATAGACTGCGGTATTCCCAGTGGATGTTAGGTGCTACTCTCTGAATGTCTACAAGAATTTCATGATAGGCTGGGAGGTGTGCTGCAGTAGTCCTTGTCACAAAATCCTTAGAGGTTATTATATGAGACTGCTTTGGGTGGAAAATAAGTCTGTTAGCTCATATGCCAAATTATGCAAATGAACACTCTTTACCTCTTGCTTATGCCTCAAAAGCTGTTAAGAAGTATTGAACAGGTACCAACCAATACTACCAACTATATAATTTTCTTCTTTTTTTAAATTCCTTCCTCTCATTTTCTACTTTTTTCCAGAAATACTCATGCACATTGATGTGTGTGTTACGAGTGTGTGCTCATGCATACAATATGTCTGCATACACTAGAAAAATAAAAAAAAAGTTTGAAATGTTCAAGTGATCCCCTTTGGACTTCATATCCTTTGTCATCCTGGTGCCACTTAGATATCTGTGGTTTTTCTGCCATGCCCACTAGACCTCAGGCTCGCTCAGAGGCAGGACTTTGTCTCTGCTGGTGGGAGAGACCAGCTAGCATGGGGGTGACCTGCTTTTCATATGACACCTCTTTATCACTTTTCCACTTGCTCTAGTTCCCACTTGTTTGTGTTTCTATACCTTTATCTCTTGTTTGGATTTACTCTAGCTGTTTTTCTTCCCATTATCTTCTTTTTTATTAGCCCACTTGTGTCTCCTGTTGCTTTGCCTGTCCCCATGGGTGCAAACTTGACATGTAGCACTGAGGTGTGTTGGCTGCATTTTCTGAAAACCTGATCTTGCCTCCTGTGAATTAAGAGGAGGTTTTTGAGTCTGTAAAGTTGTTCTTTCTTTTTTTTTAATATTGATTTCCCTATTGGCACCAGCTACAAATTCAGTGGATTTAGTATAGTTTTTCAAAGTAGTGGTAATATTGTTCCTTTTTGACAACACTTGGGATTTATTGGCTTATAAATTCTAACAGTCAGCGCTCTAATACCAGAAGGAAGTAAGTTTATACTGAAGCCTTGCTAGAGGACGCTTTTCTGCAGGAAGCAAGATTCAATACCCTTACTGATGTACATGTGTGAAGCATTTTCAGATCTTTTGCTCAAAGGCTGTATGTTAAGTGGGGAGCATCAATAATTAATCATATGATGTGCCTTTGGAAAGTAGTTTATAAAAATAGAAGAGATATAGAGTCTGAATAAATTCCAGCATTTCTTAGTTTAGTTACATGCACCTATTCTAAGACATGAACAGTTTTATTTTCTGTAACTGTTTGGCCATTCAAATCTTAGGTAACTTCTCTCCATTAACTGGTTGACCAAAGAGTGAATGAGGGGTATTCCTGTTCTTCTCCACAGGTTACATAGTTTTTCAGACTTAAGAATCTTCTGAAATGCTAAATATACTCCACGTTTGTTCCTTTGTTTCTAGTAACTTCTGCTCTGATCTAAGCAAAATTTTAAAATTTTCTCCAGCAACGGGGGACAACTGAGGCAGAACTGTGCACTAACGTTTTGAATTGAACTAGGCTTTATGAAATTAAAAAGTAATGGGGATTCATGGATGCTATTAGGGAATTATGCAATCAAACTCTATGCTACCTCACTGTCATGTAAAGAAGTGTCTGTCTCCCTGATACAGTACCTTCTTTTCTTTCAGTGTACCTGATACAATTATTGCTATTTCTGCACTTCTCAATAGCAGAAACATTTTCATTTTGCAAGAAAAGGTAAATCTTCTTCCAGCACATTTCTGTGCAATGGGTCTCACACCTACCTCGTTGAGCTGTGAATTTCCATCTTTACTCTGTCCTTGACAAGTGTTTAAATCACAATCTTGTCTGCGTCCCTCTCAGCCTCTGTACTTGTGCCAGTTCCTGTTTAGGAGAGGGAAAGTTAGATCAGTCTAGGTGAAGCAATTCCATTTTCCTTTTTCAGACTGATTGTCAGAACTTCCTTTTCTTGGACCTGAAACCTGATAATAACTGGAGAGTGGATTGTGAATTCTTTCTGAGTCTGGCCAAGGATCTTGCATTTCTATAAATATATTTTAAAGCCTTTCAGTCCTGATCTGATTGTTTGCTTTAAATGTTTAATATCTCCTCAGTAAAAATTTTGGAGCAAGGGCTGACTTTTTGCAGGGTATGTATTTGCATAGCAGCCAGTGTGAAGGGTTCCATACTCACTTGCTCTTTACATGCAAAACAAAACTTAATGAAAATACAGCATCTCAAGTCATGGCTGAATGGATCTCCAGTCAGTCCAAATCAGACAAACCAGAGATGTCAAATTGACTAGTCAGTGGCCATTTTTGCTGACTTATCTCCCTACTCAGTAGCTCTGAGAGACTTCATCACATCCAGTCCAGGACTGAGATCTCAAATTCAGAAAGTAGAAGATGTAGCTCAGTAACAATGATATGTTGAAATTTACGTCATAGGCAAGACTTTAATTTCATTTGGATTCAGTGGAACTGTTTAGAACAGTTCCACATATGGACATTGGTGGGGAGGCTGAGCAGACATAAGATGGGTAAATGTGCTGTCTTTATTACCAAATTTCTTGCTGAAGTTGCATGAGTTTGAATGATTGGTGCAACTGTGTTAATCATGGAGGAAGAAGGTTACTAGGAAAACTTGTAATCATACCACGACCATTAGAGACACTGAAAATCTCCTTTCTCACTCCATGAACCACAGATACATATAGAAAGACTATGAGGCAAAGGATGTAGTCAGATTTTAGCAGACTTTTCAGCTTCCATGGAGGTCCTAAAAATGGGTTCTTCTCCCAGGGAGCATATATTAAATTAATGAATGAAACAATCTCTCTAATCCCTTTAGTTCTTTTTTCCCCTTTGATTTTTTTTTTTAAATCTTGTAACTCTAGTTCTCTACTGTCAGACCCTCCTCCACCATTTTCCCTTGCAGAACACATTTAAAAATCATTTGTGTTTGTTGATGCTGTTGGAAAAACGTACTAAGCATTTTGGCCTGCAGACAATGTTCAAGCTGCTAAGTAGATGAATGAAAACCAGGACCACATGCAGAGGCAGGCAAAGAAGCAGAATCTGAAAGCACCATTGAGAAAATGCTGTAGAAAAGAGAGTTTATTAAGGACGCACAAAATTTCTAGAACTGATGGAGCACAGAGAGAAAGGATGGATGCAATGTAGACAAAAATGGAACCAGATTGCTGACACTCCAAAAAGGAGAAAAAAGTTATGGAGCATGCTTCAGATGAGGAAACCAATAAGTATAGGAAAGCATGTGGTTCAACTTGGTATATTGTGAAGGGATGATGTGAAAACAACCTCTTGATCTACAAACAGGGATAGGACATCAAAAGAGAAATCTGCAGAGTACTGCAGAAATAACCTCAGTTGAGGACAACATGTAACAATAGATGCTAAGACCCAGGCAAAATACCCTCTTTAAAGTGGTAATATCCTAGAGAAACTAGCATGAGTGACCTGGTCATAAATCGGGATCGATAGTATATAAGCACCTCAGAAACTTGGTGAAAAATAATCAATAGACATAGTATTCTCAAGGCATGTTTTACAGT
Source organism: Phaethon lepturus (assembly GCF_000687285.1). Classification (NCBI taxonomy): domain Eukaryota; kingdom Metazoa; phylum Chordata; class Aves; order Phaethontiformes; family Phaethontidae; genus Phaethon; species Phaethon lepturus. The sequence continues at coordinate 12,628 of NW_010509867.1, forward strand.
AAGCAGAGCAGATGATAAAAGTAGATGTTAAAGAAAGCATAAAATCTGCATGCAAATATAACAGAGAATCTCTGTCAATCGTGGCTTTTCAACTGACTTTGTACATACTGACTTAATGGCATGATGGAGGGTAGAGCAGGGACACAGTAGCTAGGGAATGACTGATCTCAGCTATACCTGAGTTAGTCATCCTAGGCTCTCTTTATGGTTAACGGAGAGAACTGATGCTTCTCATGAGCGATTCCTCTCATCTTTGTGTGGTCTAAAATGAAGCAATGAATTCCATCTTAAAAATGCCCTCTTCTCACTGATTTTAAGGGAATAATCAACTCAGATGCAAATGTCTGCAGTACAGAATTATAAACTCTGGTGAAGGAATACCGATGAAAATGTTTAGCCACTGCATCCGTCATGTTGTCTACATAGCTACAAAAAAGTAAAGTGACATGAGGTGACTCTTGCACATCCTTCAATACCTTCTAGGAGCAGCTAGTCAGAAAACCAAGATCATCACTGTGTCATGGTGCACAACACATACACAAACCAAAATTCCTTGACAGTATAATTCACAGCAGTAATATAAGTTCAAGAATGGAACTACATAAAGATGAGGCAGCCTAGCTGAAGTGAAATAAAAAAATAACAGCTCTGGCTGTAAATCTTCTCAGGGAGATTTTTTGCTTTAAAGGCACACACTAGAGGTCACGTTAAAAAAAAAGTTCAGAAAAGTGAACAGTCCCAGCATGGCTAAATTCCACAATAAAAGGGGATATTAGAGGTAAAAAGATAGTTTTCCCAAAAGTTAGTCACATCTGAATGATTAAAATATAGACAAGATCACATTCTGGCAATTTAAGGGAAATATAAAACCAAGATAAGCCAGAACAAAAATATTCTGAAGAGCAGCTTGATAAAAAAAAATCACATTTTGATTCATATAAGTGTGGCTGAAGTTTTCTTCTGGTTTATTTTGATTCCATCTTTCATAAAGGCTGTGATTTGCTTCAGTCTAACAATGGAATTATGACAGAGTCTCTAAATACTGTTTGGAGAAAAGGTAACTCTGATGGGATTTCAGAGCCTTACTGCAGACTGGTGAATGATGTTCAATTCCACTTGCAGTCAAAGGAGAACCTGTTTTGCTAGGGCTCTTTCTGATGGTTTTATAAAAGCACAGAAAGGAACGGAAAAACTTTTTAAGTATCCTTATAGGAAAAGAAGGAAGGAACCACTCTTCTTGAAAATAACGTTTAATTTTTTTCCCCTTTAATTTTAAGTATCCTTTATAATAGCACCTGAATGTGTCAGCTAAGTAATTACAGGATTTATCTTAAAAGTATTGCTTAAAAAGAAGCTGCCATAATTATATGCACCTGAAGCTTTTCAAGATATAAATTACTGGCTACACTCCTAACAAAAGGCAGACTGTCAAGAGCTGTCCCAAGTCATTGGGTTAATGACTTCAGGTCAGCAGACCTTTTAGAAGGTATAATTAATGTGTCTAGTTAAAGGTATGCTATAGCTCCAGTTGAGGCTAATATTATGTATTAATTAGGACACAGAAAACCTATGATGCCAAATCATACTTAAAACCTTCAGAACTAGAAGAGAACTGTTGTAATTTGTATTTACACTTGCTAAGGGCTGTGTGTGTAAATTCTGACTGGAGTTGGTCTCCTGAGTTGTTGCCTCTGAGGTTACTTTTTTATCCTTTCCTGTGTGATTCCTTTAAGCAAATAGATGCTTGGGAAGTTCATTCTTAATGAACAGCATGTGGGTGACACTGGTGGTGATTGCTCTGTTCACTGTGCTAAGCAGTGACATTTATATTACTTTGCAACTCATTGGCTGCTCACCTGCTACTGGATCCGCTAGGGCCTTTTTTGGGTTGGTGTGAGAGACATCTCTTTTCGAATCCAGTTCTCCTGCTGGGAACGTGGACAGATGCACCAACTCTTCTAAAGATGAAAGACCCCTGCATAACATCACAAAGTTTTCCCCATTAGAGACTGGTCTACCATGGATGGCCTTACTGGGGCTCACTGGGAAGCACTGCCCTGAGTCCCCTCTAACTATACTGTATTTTTTCTTCCGTTAAAGTCACTGAGTTCTTTGGGCAACAAAAGGTCTTTCTGGGAAAATTCTTCTGGTAGGTATATGATCTTCTACATTTTTTGCAACCAATTCACTCCTTGTAGTATGCTCAATTAAATGTCAGATGTTAAAACCGTCAAGATACTCAAGCATGTGATTGTCACACTATTTCAACAGAACATGTATGTGTAAAATCAATTCTTTTTCTTTTTTTTTTTTTTTTTGGTGGTGATGCCTTATCTTTCTATCTGGTCACAGATAGGAGCAGAACAATTACAATATCGCTCTATTATAGTAACAAACGGACTGTGAAGGGCTTAAAAGCTCAGGCTTTCCCTTTTCCTCAAACCCCCAGGGATGCTTCTTCCTTAACCATGCCAGAAGTGGACTATTGCAATACTACGTTTAAATAGTCCTAGACGTATTGGGACTAACAAAGCCAGACTTCCAATGGATTTGTGGATCACGGTTGTCTGATTTCTCAATTATATTAGACTAGGAATGTAGTTTGACCATACCTCATACTAGATATCCCAAAGAGAAAGAAAGAAAAAGTAGATCAGGGTGCTGGTCTGTGAGTACTCCAACCGAGAGGAGCTTGAAAATATGTTTTTCGGATGTTTGAAAAATTGTGAGTAAAATTTTGACCAAACAACAAATTCTCTGCCATGAATAGGATGTTGATTCTGGTTTAGTTTTCCCCAAGGTTGGAGCTTCCACAGTGTTTTCCCCAGTACAAATTCCGTGATATTTAAATTGTTGAGCTAATGATGCAGTGTTTCATCTAGAACAAACACTTAAAGAGCTTTACTTCTCTGTCTCTCTGTGTATTTCCATATGCTATTTTGGAGCTTTAGTGCATCTACAGTGTCAGCTGAAAGCACTTGTTATCTCAAAAGTCACTAGGAAAGGACAGATATATTTCTTCTGAACCCATAACTTCCTGTTTCCTTAGGAAACCCATCTGGAACAGTGCTACTTGGTGAGGAAGCAGACATCTATTTTCTTTTTTTCATAGTTTCTTAAGCATTTTGGCTGAAGAATATGTTTTTCAATATAAGTTAACTAATCTACATTTTTTTTTTACTGGAACTTGTACAGCCTATGCTAATTTTTACTGGGAATTTGCACCTTAACAACTTTGTTATCAGCTATGAATCTGACTGATTTTCGTGATTCTGCTCTGTTGAAGTTAGACATAGGAGGACCATTTGTAGTTGATGTAGTTGATCAGCAAACAGAGGAATACATTGTAGTACAAATAAGCCAAACTGAAGATGCTGGATCAAGGAGGAGACACCAGCCACAGGTGATGGTCTTTCACTTTTTTTTTTCTTTAATTTTTTCTGAGACATATTTTATCACTTATATTTCTATCACCATCGTGTGGATTAAGTGGCCATGCATTTTGCTGGTGTGAAGTGTGTCCATGTCAGCATTAGAAAACTTATTCTCATGAGAATAAAATTACATTTTCTTTTGTCTTTATGAGACCTCCTTTAGCTTCCTATGTTAAAATTTTGTAAAACTTATGCCCCTTGATTGACACTTTGCATGGAAGTTCTTGTGTTTAAAATTGGCAAAGTTTCAAAAGTTGTCTTAGAAGGAAGAAAGAAGTGCAAAGTGCCTTCTTGCACTCACTGAAATACATTTTCACATTTTTTTGCAAATTATTTTCTTAAATGTGTCACATTTATTGGCTTTATTTCTCTTAAGGCTTTCTCATTGTTGATGTGGTTTGTAACAAGTTCCTGCTGCTCTGTCCCAGAAAACTTGGTGAAGGAAGATCTTTTGCAGCCTGTCATTGTATATCACTGAAAAATAAGCTTCATCATTTAATAAATGGCACTGACGTACAAACAGCTGCCTCTCATTCTGTACACATGACAGGATGGCCTGCCTCTACCAGTGACAGCACAGCTGAACAACGCCATCAGTATTCCTGCTTACACCCAATCTCAGTCTACAGCAAAAGATTAGTTCCTCAGCATGGTGAATAATACCATAATGGCAATTATTCTCTTAAATCACCACCCCTGTGATGAGGAGACTGCTGTAACCTGTGCTGCTGTGAGGCAGCCAGCACACAGTTGCGCTGTGTTGTGGGCATGCCAGCGGTGGTCCTGACATGACCAAAGGAGTAGGTGGCCAAATTAACCTTCCCTGCCTGCATGCTCCTCAGGCATTTCTCTGTGTCAGATGTTCCATGGCTGATTAAGTTGGTTTTGGTCTGCACTTTGTATCATACAGGGTCAACGGAGGCTTAGGATTTAGGCTACAATTAACCAGACTTGAAGTTTTTTAAGTACCTCTTCTTTAAAAAGAAAGATATCTGTAGCTACATTTAAAAAGTATATTTTGCTAAACTTGCATGAATACCAATGTGTAGTAATGGGCAAAGTTTCAGAAAGTGTTCATATTCTGCAGATTTTTTTATTTGTTTTTGCTAGAACATCAGCTAACAAGAATTTTGTTTACTGAAATTCTACCATGTCCTCTTCATAATGTCCGGGGGTATGACGTTTCTCCTGGGTCTTTCATCATCTGTACCTCATGTTTGGTCATTTTCTTCCCAGGCAGTCTTTGGGAGGGAACCATATTGTTGTCTCTGAGCCCAGCTGCCCTAGATGCTCCTTATAGTCAATGCAAGGCGTGATTTGGCATCTCCTTTCTGGAACACCTCCTGGAGGTGTTTCTCGCTTCATTGATTGAGTGAGGAAATGAGGATGAGTTTGCTCCAACCTGAGTGCTTGTAACATATCTACTCAGGTGGAATTAATTTAGGCTGCTTTGTGTTATGCCCCATTCACAAAAATTTCTCCTAAATGGACAGGAGAGAGAACAAAGAAGAATAAAACCCTAGATCAGAGACATATCACTTTTACTAACTTTTATTAATATTGCCAAATATGATTCTCTTGCAGGTGGTATACAACTGGTCTCTACCCTTAAGTTCAAGAAGAAATCAGCAAATCGTCACAACTAGAACCTTTCAGATGCAAAACAGGTTAGCTATGAGACTGAGAAATAATCCATTGAAGTAGTAATTTACATAGCCTTGACTACAAAGGAATAGATAATATTTTAAAAATAATCTATCATTGCCTGTTTCAGCGGGGCTGGAATGGATGACTTCTTGTTGCTTTTAAAATGGACTTACAAGGCTGGTTTGTACTTGAGTTACTTTCCAAACAATGCTATTTAGAAAGACAGAGTGTAAATGTTTGAAAAATTGCTTGTAATTATATAACACATATACATATATTTATAGGTACTCAATATAAAACTAATGCATAAATAAAACTAAAGGTATTTCATTCTAGAAATTAGCAAAACTTCTCTTTTTTTCACCAGAGGCACTATCTTCATAAACATTCAAGCTTTCCTACAGGAGCCTGGAAGTGTTCCTCTCTCCATGAAGCATCAATACCTTCATGCAAATATAGAGGCACAAGTAACAATTGCGTCCATCATCTTAGTAGGTGTCTACGTGCTGATCATATTGGAAGTAAGCCAGTTCTGTACTTTTTATTTTTCCCCTACATTATAAATGGAGGACAAGGAAGGGTTTCGTTCTTGGGCTTTAATATACTTTTAAAATGTGTATATGAATCCTTGCTGTACCATCAGTGTTCCTAATAGCATAAGGTATGTGCGAGTAAAATTGTAACTGATTTTGGCAAGTTCTATTAACATTACAGTGGTCTTGTGTATTTTTCTATTAGTACCTATTAGTGTTTTAACATTTTAATAGGATTATAGTTTGTGAGAATGAAAATAAGTCTGGGTTATAAAAGGTGTGGAAAATCTGATTTTAGTTAATTATTTTTTAAGATAAGGTAAAAGAAAAAAAAAGCTTTGGTTATTCCCTTCTTTAAGACACCTCAAACTACAGATTTAGTGTACTTTTAAAGTATCACTTTTTAATGAGTGACATTTAGAAATTCTTTTACTGTGTTATTTAAAGAGGAGATGGAGTCTGAGTTAAGATGAAGTCAAGGGACAGGGAACTTTAAACATATACTGCAACATCATTCCAAAGCATTCAGGTACCAAACCCAATGAAAATACATTGCATCAGCACTAAGGATAGAAAACACATCAGAAACAACATGGGGCTCCGACTGACAACTTTGAACTGAAAGCACTTGCTGTCTGATTATCTTGAAATGAAAAACAGATACGGGGCAGGGAACATTGGATTTTTATTATGCATGTAAGCATCCACATTATCAATGAATTCTCCAAGTTGAATCACACCTGATTTACACTAGTATGAAACAGAAATGAATCAAATCAAGTCTACTAGGTGCTCCATAGTAAGTATGTCCAGCATGCTAATTTTTCCTCCACATCCCTTGCTTATTTTAAACTTTTCATCTTGTTACCTGTTGAAATGGTAAGATAGTTGAACACATTCTAATTAAATATCAATAATGGGCACACACAACATGACAGATGCTTTTAGATTATGTTGTTCAGCAATGGTGATTTGTTTATGAAGCTGAAAATGCCTCTATGTACTTTATAAATGAGCAGAGATATAATGTTAAGCGTGGACGGGGATTGGACTAGATTTTACTATACATATATGGAGACATGCAGCACAGCACCAAAATAACCTTAATACTTTTAAATGCAGCTTTTATTTTCAGAAACCCCCAACTATACAACCCTTTAGCAATTACAAAAACATCAGGTTTTTAATGTATGTAAAGAGTGATTTTGTGTTTGCATCCTGGAAAGCTGCTTTGGAACAATTCTATGTAAAAGGAAATAAAGGCTTGAAACTGAAAAGTAAAGCCAAGGAAAGCATGCATTTTCCCATTGTTTTCAAGAAAAAGATTTAAAACAGCTCATTAACTTATTGTTTCTGTGAAAAGATCAAGGAAACATTTCTGTTGTTGGCAGAAAAATTATTTTTGCAAATTCAAAGGTGGAAACGAATTCTTGTGAGTAAAATCTTTGGAATTTTAGAATGTGTAATGTCAGCTCTTGTACCATGATGTTGGCTGTTTTCTCCATAACATCAATGACAAATGCTACAGCCAGAGTAAATTTTAAACTCTAGGTATATAAGCTGGAAATGGCTATCATAGAAACAAAACTTGACTGTTGTTTGGTTCCCTCATGGATCTTTGGAAAAGATGGATGTTAATATTGTTAGAATATGTAATAGTGGCTTACCTTATGTACAGTCTTTATAACTTTGGTGCCTGAAGTCCTGCTTTCTCAACAAATTGCACTCTCTACTCCATTAGCAGTTACCACTGTTAGAGAAATCAATTGGTGTTGCTGCAGGAGTGATCTTTCATGGATTTTCTTTTTCAGTGTTGCTGCTCCCCATCTTTTATCAGTCTTTATTAGTTTCCTATGTTTTATTCACTATTATTGGCAATACAGATTTAACTTCAGACAGTGTGGATGCCCAAACAAGTTTTAGAGCTCTTATTTTCACATATTTTCTTATAACAATGAAGAAAGAGGAAGCATTTTATCTGTTACAACTCACAAGAGCCAGCTGAAGGCGTGCCGCTTGCTCCTCCCACACAGCCCTTTTCCCCAAACATGAATCATAGATCTTGTGCCCACAACCTCCTCAACCTCACTGTTCTCATCTTTTAATCCTTCCTTCCCCTTTTCTCCTTGCCCTTTGCTACCTTAGTCACTAGGGAGTGTGCAGAACAGGCTGCAAGGGCTTCTGCCTTCTGCAAATAGAGATGATAGGAAAAGCTGGTGAAGTAAGAGGTTCCAGTTGGAAAATGAAGCCCATTTACTGTAAACTGTCATCTTCTCCAAACTTGCACCACTGTAAAGACACAGGGTAAATTCTGCTTTGAGACAGCTGTTTGCCTCTTGTTGGCATCAAATTTCTAGGAAGTCAATGTATGTCAAGTACCAGTCCTTGTCTGTGGAGAAGTCTTACTGTCTCAGGATGTGCTGTTCTTCAGAAAACACATTAAGCTGTTGCAGTTCATTGCTTCAGACATTTATTTTAATTGTTGTTTATTTTGAAACTGATTACGTGTTACATATTCATAAAATCCAAATATGTTTCTGGTAGAAGATGATGCCTCTTTTTCCTCTTTAATTTCCAATGATTTCTTTTTTATGCTTACCACAAATATGAATATTTTCTTATTTTACAATCCTACTCTGCCCCTTGAAATTTTGGTATATTGCTTTAATTCTCTTTAGATGGATATTCTTCAGTATGAAGGTGGTGAGACAGTGGAACAGGTTGCCCAGAGAAGTTGTGGATGCCCCATCCCTGGAAGTGTTCAAGGCCAAGTTAGACGGAGCTTTGAGCAACCTGGTCTAGTGGAATGTGTTCCTGCCTATGGCAGGGGGGTTGGAACTAGGTGATCTTTAAGGTCCCTTCCAATCCAAACGATTCTATGAATCTCATAGTTACATTTTCTCTTTCAAATCTGTGTGCTTTTTCTTTTTTTCCCTATGTAATCATCCATTCATTCTCTTGAAATTGATTTTTCTTCAAACACCGATCAGTTCCTTCTTTGTGTTTCAGTCTTCTGTCCCTCCCCTTCTCTCAGAGGAGAAAGTAGAAAAAAATTCTGCTTCTTCTGGTATTTTTTAATTAATCTAATCTATACTATTTTGTAGACTTGTTGAAAACAATGAATTATTTAATTTTGATCTTGGAAGCCTACACTGCACAGGAAATTAAAACAAGTGTACGTTTAAAAAAAAAAGTGTGCCAGGTTTACCTTTGTTGATCTCAGTTCTACCATCTGACCCTTCAGGATTACCGAGGAACATGGATAAGAAAGATGTTCTATAAGTATGTTTTCACATTGGTCTACAGGGGCATCTGGTGTAAAGTGCTGATGTACAGAGTTCTACACTGATGTTGCTGTACTAAATTAGTTCACAATGTATTTCAAGATTGGCTCTTTCTAGTTTTGATCCTCAAAATGTGTAGCCTCTTTTGACTGAGAACTTGAAAAAATGCAAACAAAAAAATCTTAGAAAATTTAATTTTTACACTTTTCTGCTCCAAAATCTTTGTTCTTTCAGCTGAGAGTGTGTTTTGTCTTTTGCCGCCTTTGATTTCCATTCTTTTTCCAGCAAAGCCTTTTTCTATGTATATAACTAAAGTGACTATTTACACCCCATTCACTGAGATTCAATAAGCAGCAGCGTATGGTTGTTTCTGATGATACAGCATAGTCAAGGAAATGTAGTGTGAATAAAATCTCATTGTTTCCTCTTTGCAATACAGTAAGCTATCTTTTATTTCTCCCCTTTTGCCTGTATTTCTATACACAGAGAATGGAATACTACACTGGTTACCCTGAAAAGAAATCTATCTGTCTGCCCATCTACATCTTAAAATATCTGTTAATATTACAAAGTTTTATTGTTTTTTTGAAAAGTTTCCTGAGTTGATAAATGCTTATTAGTAATTATTAACTGTATATTTGCAGCTATGCTGGAGCTGCGTTAATTAGAAATATGTAAGGAGGAATGTTAAACATTTATTATTTAAGTACAGAGCTCACTAATTTGAATGAACAATTGTGTGAACTTGTCTGATCTTGTCCTTTAATAATATATTTGTTTTGTGTTGTGTGTTAAAATGGAGTGTTAGCTGCTTATGATACTAAAATGAGGCAGCAGAAACAAATATGGAGGTAATGGCCTTTTTGAAGCTATTTTATAAAACATTTTATTTAGTCAGGAGAAAAGGCAGAATAACATTCATTTTAATAAATTAAAAAAAAAAGACATACCAATAACACATCAAATGGCAGAAAAATGATACCAGCAACTACCAGAACTTCTGTGAGAGCCTCCATAGGGCTTGTTCTATCACAGGAGCTATCATTTCATTTCATATCCTGTCTTGTAGTTAGCCCTAAGAAAGATCTTTCCATGATCTTTCAAATGGTATTTTAATCATCTGACATCTTGAATAACATTTACATGCCTGTATTTCTCCTTAAAACACAAATACTTGAAAGTGCAAGATCTGGCCTTAAAAGCTCCAGCTTCTTACTAGCATGAAGTATGGGCTTATAATCACAATTTTTATTACTATAATGGAAATGGAGAGTGTCAGTTTCTCTCCGTATTACTTTTCTATTATTAACTAGCTTAAATTATGAATAAACATCCCCTAAGCTTAATTTCTTTAACTTAAAGCAGAGTGATTTTTAATAGCATCTAACCAGAAGAAATTAGCTGCAGACAGCAAAACTTTTTGTGGTTCAGTCTGACCATTTTTCTAATCTTGTGGGCTAGCTGAACCAGTGTTTCCTCGCAGGAAACATTTTTACAAACGAAATAAGATGTTTGTTATTATTGCTCACACAGTCGAGTTTTTGCTTATTTCCAGTAATGAGGCTATTTATTTGCACATGGAAAATTATGCTTCGGAGATGGAATAGGAAAACAGAAGGAATAGTCACTGATATACAAAACATAATACTAAATGATGGCAATAGGCTAATCTTAAGGGAGAATATTTCTGATGAGGAAAGTCACAGAAACTAGTGATCAGCTTACTCAGCATGGTTTCTCACTTCCCGTCCATTCTCATATTGATCTGTCTTTAAATATAGACAGAGTGTGGATTAGCGCGTTCCCACCTCCACATATATCCTACCAAAAAGATTGGTAGTAAAGGGACGGAAGAAAATCCATAGCCTTTATTGGAAAAGACAGTGTAAGAAAAGAGAATTGTAGTTGCTGGCCTTTGTGGAAGAGAGTATATTCCTGCT
>NW_010509867.1:23496-46791 GCF_000687285.1 Phaethon lepturus
GGGTGGAAAAATTGTGAAGAGGAATTAAAAAACTACTGTAGGGGTTGGCAGAAAATTAGAGGCAGATTATCAGAACAAACCCTCAGACCTCTTTGGTGAAGAGTATGAGCCGTACCTCATGGGGCAAGAATAAAAGTTTGCCCTCATCTGCCCTCCTGTCTGGGGATGGGAGGGAGCAAAGGAGCCCAAGGTTGGGGAAGAACAGGAAAGCCAGTGCCCCTGGGTGTCCTGGCCAGCTTCCAGTGGGGCAAGGATGCTCTCCTGTACACCTTTCCTTCCTTGAGAGACTACTGGTCCTGCCAGGGGAGAGAGAAAGCTGCCTTTATACTGTCCTGTTTATCTGCGGTGTTTCACAGTGAGGTAGAAATGGAGCCTGGAGGTAGGACCTGGAGAGCGAACTTCCCAGCCCGAGGCAGAAATCATAAATGTTGTGACTCTGGGGGTTGCATGGAACCTGAATCCAGTGTAGTGAAACCTAAACCACACAATCCAGTAGAAAAACTTAGCTTGATGAAAAATCTAGCTCCCACTGGAGCAGACTAGCTGCATCCTTCCTGGTCTGGTTGTGGGTCTGGTTTGGTGTTCCCATAACCCTAAAGCACTGTTACTATTAAAAATTCTGCTCTTTTTTTCTTTTTTTTCTTTTTTTTTTTTTTTTCCAGCTGAAAATGTGCAATATAATGAGGGCAGTCTTGCAGTCCCCACAAATAATGCTTTTAGGACATAAACTGAGGGTGTGCACTGGGAGTAGTATTGAGGTGTGTGGAACAGATGCAGGCAGCAAAGCCTGCTGAGATAGGTGCTGGATTGAAGAAGGGGATCCAGACATGGGGTGGATCCATCTGTCCTGTCCCCCAAAGTGAAATATTCACCAAACAGTACCCTAGATGTTCTTCCAGAGAGAACTGCCTGTGTCTGAGCTAGCAATTAATCAGTATGGACTATCAAGGCTTATGGTCATGCCCTGCCTTCCTCTGATTTAGGAGGAGGGTGTGCATTTTGAGAGGCTCAAAATGACTTTAAAGCAGCTGTGTGAGAACATTACAAGTTGCTCCTTATGAGGAGCATTGGGTCAGTATCCCTGAGGTGCCGGGATTTCTACCACTTGGGTAGAGCAGAGCCACTGCCACCAATGAGGAGGCTCCAACATGACAGAGCCAGCACCAGTTAGATAAACTACAGTCATTTTTACCTGCCATAACTGCAACAAAGGAAGTGTAAAGGAAGCAGAGTGCTGTAGGACAAAGACGAGTTTAAATTCAAACAAAAATACAGTATAACAGCAAGCAAAATCCTTAGCTGGATCCCAGTTTGATATATTATAACAACAGTTTTGTATTATTAATCCAATATGAATATTGATTTTACACTGACTATTGCCTGTCTAATTGTTAGATCTATCTTGGTAGAAGTCTGGTTCTGCTCTGAATATGTGTGCTTTAAGGAAAAATAACTTCTTTTGGGTACTATGGTACATCTGTAGCATGTAAACGGGCCTTAATTAAAAACTTAATAGGAAAAAATTGCCACTGGATGGTGCTGCTTGCTATACTAAGAACTCGGTAGGCTTGTCTGCTTTAAAGGATGCTGTCACCCAAGCTCCACTTTTTGCAGAATGCTATTTTTTGAAATAATAGGAGTCATATTTTCAATACTAAGTGTAAAAACTAATTTCCAAATGTACATTTTCTGTTTTCTATTGCCTTTTAAAACTAATTTTGAACTGTATTTTGTTCAATACATGAAAAACTGTCAAGCACAAATGTGTTGCTCTACCTTGCATACTATGTGTGTTGTGGGTTGGCTTTTTTTTTTCTTTTCTGTTTGAGACAAGCAATAGAACATTAAATTAGCTTAATTGAATGCTGCTGTTCAGCTTCTACCCTGCCTATGGCAACCACAGGGGTAGAGAGCCATGAAGTCTTAAAATTTTAACAAGGTGTTAGAACACACATACATTTCTAAAGCACACAAACAGGGATGAGAACCACTCAGCTTCTTTTGGGGCCTCAAATGATGATCTCCTTCAGCAAGAGCAAGGGCAAAAGTGTATGAAGAAGAATGGGAGTGTGTAGGGGACATGATTCGAGGGAGATGTGATGGCATGATCTAAAGAGGAAAAAAAATCCAGAGAAGAAAACTGGAGTGAGAAACAGAGATGTCAGGGATGAAAGACTCTTCAGAGGAACTACTGGCTAGAGCAGAAAGCTCTCTGTAAAGGTAATGCAAGTGCTGCAGTTTGCTGTACCATTCTTCATAGTGCACAACTGTAATTCGGTGTTGTCCTAATATTATGAGAAGGCTGACAAAGATTCACACAGGGAAAGTAAAATAGGTTTGCCCTTAATTTTTGTGATTTGCTCCATGTAATTTCTTTACTAGAAATTCACAGTCTCATTAGTCATGAGGATGCTGAGATAACTGGGGAAATGCACATGGTGGCATCTTCTTCAAACGTAAAGAGGGCTGTGCAGTCCCCCCAAATAATGCTTTTGGGACACAAAAATAAGGGTGTGCATTTGGAATGATATCAAGGCACGTAGAGTGGATGGAGGCAGCAAAGCCTGCTGAGATAGGTGCTGGAGGACTGGACCCTTGCAAAAGTGTCTTGCAAAAGGGTTTTGCAAAACTGAAATCTTGTTGCCAGGCCAGGCTGTCGATGTACGCGTTTGGTCATGCCAGCCCACAGTAGCAGTCTGGTTTATCATCTTGTAGGTAGCAACATTAGTCCTTTACTGGCTCATGACCAGATCTCTCTAGTCATATAACAAATGTTTTTTGTACCTAAAATATTACAGGAGTGAGGTGCCTTGGCACATAAAAATGATTGCCATCATGTCTTCCCACAGGGCTCCGCTTTCTATTAATCTGACCGGACTCAAGACCCTAATTTACAGAACACCAGCTCATTCATCTCTCTGTGCATCTGTCCAATTTCACATTAAGAAAAAAAACCCCAAATTCGTAACAAATAAAAAGATTCACTTTTAAAATTTGACTCTGAGGGGTTCTCAAACTATCAGATGTTACTGGATATTCCCTTTCAGATGTTTCCTGGAGGTGTATAAAAATAATTTTCTCACATCAGAGCCATCCCAACAGGTAGAGGCTGGAAAACATCCACCTGTGGCTGTAATGACATAGGTATGGCGGACTCCTCTTTTTTGTATGAAACTGATAGAAATATTTACTATGTATGATGCTATACCTTTTTATCGCTAGTTCTCATTAACAAAATTCTAAGGTGGGAGATTATTTCAAAACGAGACTCAAATTAGAAGTCAAGCAGTCATTTCAACCCTTGTTGTATATGAATAAATTCTCTTCTGAATCGTCTGGCCAGCATCTGTACAAATGCTGTTTTCCTCCTTTCCTTCCTGGCTCTACTCTCTTTTCTCAAGCTTTGTTTTCCCCCCCCGTTTCCAAGGCATGAAAATACAAGGGTTTCAATAGTTTTGTTCATCTCATACACTAAGGATATGCTTATCCTTGCGTCATTTGAGGGCTACTTTGAACCAGTTAATTAAATGTTCCATATCAGCATGAAGCTTTAGACGATCCAGTTTCCTCTACAAACAACAAGCAGTGATATCACTGAGGAAGAAAGCTCGTAGGCAGTGAAATATTGCAAATTGATCATTCAAAGCCTTTGATAGACCTGTGGAGTAACAAATACAGAATGTGCAGAATCTAGAATCAGCTTATAGATTTTCTATACAGAAGAGGAGAATGAATTTATCAGGTAATTTATTCACAGAAAATAATTTGGTCTCCTTAAGTGTCTCTCTCTCTCTCTCTCTCTCTCTTCCCCCCCTTCTATGCATTGTGTTTTACATATAGAAAGAACTGATGTCAGCCGGTGAAACTTCATGTAGTTACTTAATTGTAGAATTTCAGGTCTATCTTTCCTAGACAAAACTCCCAAGATATCCCTACCTTGTATTTCTTAGCCTGTTCAGTCAACATACCACAGGAATAAAAGTGAACTAACACAGGCATTAACTTGTCTTGGATAGTATTACTTCTAATCACCTTCTATTTAAGATAATCATCTTGTGTAGTGAAATCTTATATTTTGAAGCATTGCATTAGGAAGTGGCAAATTGCTGCCTTCTATGCCTTTCTCTAAGGCAGGGTTGTTTATACCATGACTTTCTCCACGGACATTGAATCAGAACAAGTAATTTGGCACACTATCTGAACGAAAACAGATATTATAGCAGAATGTCATAGATGTGTGTTTTCTTACCTTGGGGTTGTGTAGATGTTCTTCAGGAATTACACAGTTTGCTATAGAATCTAATGTTTCTATTTAAAAAAACCCAAGTCTTTTAGGGTTGAGAATTTGTCTGTAAAAAGAGCTTATTGAATGTATATGGAATGTTATTTTCACAGAGTTACAGGGATCAGCCATTTATTGTGCAATTAATAGGAACGGGTGTTATTACTAAAATACGCAGCTAATGTCTCCAAGTCCACAGACCTCTTCAGTCTGTACTCTTGACTGATCTTAGGCACATATTTCATGCATGTGGTAGTACTATAATACTGAATAATAATACTATTATACTGAGTCACCATTGAATTCTTGTAAAAATGAGTAAGCTGTTGGTCCAGGGTTTTGTTGTTTTGGTATTTTTCAAGCAAGGGATACTTGTACAGTGATGCTGTACAAGTTTTGACATATTTTGACTTACAAAAATGAGATTAATAATAAGATTTTCTAAAAATCTAACCTAGTGTAAAGTCTTATTTTATGATTTGCATGTCTGCCTGTAGAGAATAGATAGTGTCCTAATCTGCAGATGAAGATACTAATAGCTGTTCTTTCTGTCACTGATTTTTGTGATGCTTGTCACCACTTTGGGATGTTTGAAGTGCATCATCTTTCAGCAGCTGTACCCTACGTGCTTGCCTCAAGAGCTGCTTTAGTCCATCCCTGAATACTGCATCAGTATAAGTCATACTTTCTAAACTATGTCAAGCAACTCCCTTTTGCTTCATTAAAATCCCTACAGAATTTACTTGCTACTGCTTAACTAAGTAATTCTAAGACAATTAATTTTCCATTATCATTCATTTTGCATTAGCTGTTGAGACACATCCCATGTAAGGGGTTCTCATGTGCTGGGAAGGATGCCCCGTGGCTGAAGAAGTTGCAGAACTGCTTCTGCAGAGCTCGTGGAGGGAGCAAACAGAGGGGAGGAAGGGGAGGAGGTAAAGCATTAGCTGCCATCACCAGCTGAAGGGGAGGTATGCTGCTATGCCTTCACTAGCTGGTATTGCTTAGATAGTCTCTTTAATATAGGCAAGCACAAAGAAAATCAAATAAAAATGTCTGGCTCCACTGACCTTCCTTTTCTGCTGCTCTGATCTCATCTGTACCTGACTATATCCTGTATTTCTAGTCTATTGGTTTATATTCTGTCCAGATTGTGTAATTTGCCAGAAGTAAAGCAAATTTTCATGAATTCAGAATTTGATGCTGTTCAGCTTTGAAGTAGATCTACTGCAGGGCAGAGTTCAAATTTTGACCCTTGCTTTTTTCTAGCATAAAGCCAAATTTTAAGTTATGTTGCTTGACAGAGTTAGGAAAAAATAAATTAGTTATCTGAATTACCAATGTTTTTCTGCAAATTGCAGTTTTGACTTCAGCTTCTGATGCCAGTTTTGGGCTTCAGCCGTTAATTTTCCAGACTGTAAGTGAATCAAATACCTCTAACATGAAAGACTGAAGTTCTGTCTGTATCCTGCTAAAACAGCTGGAATAGTTGAAGGCAAAGAAGACCACCAAAATTTGTAAAGTATGTGACAGCAAATGATAAGATAATCTCCATCAAGGGATCTGACTGAGAAACATGTTTCCAGAGGCAGTCAGGCTAATACTGTCTTAATTATCTTTAAGAAAAACAAACTCTTTGTCTTTGAAGAAAACCTTCAAAGATATCTTCTTTGATATCTTCCACTGCTGAAGATATCTTCTTTTAAACAAATAAACCCTATTAAAACATAAAAAGGAATAGGTATAAAACATAAAGTCAGAAAAAGCTATCCTAGAGCAAATTGTACTCCCCTTCTCTCCCTCCTTGTCCCCTGAGAATAAAGAATTGAACTAGAGACTTTACAAAGTCTAAGAGGGATTTGGGTGTTATTTTATAGGGAAGGTCTCAGCTACTCTGGAGGTAGGTGGAAAATGCATAAAACCCATATGTGGATATAGGCTTGGGAATAACCACCTCCTGTTGAAATGCAACAATGCTGCCACTCTATCAAATGAAAATTAATTTCTCAGTAAAATAAGTAGTTTAGTGCAACCAGCTTCACGGGAGAAAAAATGCATAAGAAATGAATTGAGGCTGCACTTGAAGCTTTACATTAAAGTCACTGACAGTCATCTTTCAACTGCCATTTATCACTTTTATAAAAAAGAACTTGTGGAAATAAAATGTTTAGTATGAAGTTTAGTATGCATTGGGAGACAGTTCTGAAGGGCAAAGGAGTCCAGGAAGGCTGGACATTCTTCAAGAAAGAAATCTTAAAGGTGCAGGAACAGGCCGTCCCCATGTGCCAAAAGATGAGCTGGTGGGGAAGATTGGCCTGGCTGAAGCGAGAGCTTTGGCTGGAACTCAGGAAAAAAGTTTATGACCTTTGGATGAAGGGGCAGGCAACTTAGGAGGACCACAAGGATGTTGTGAGCTTATGCAGGGAGAAAATTAGAAAGGCCAAAGTCCAACAAGAACTTAATCTGGCTACAGCCATAAGAGATGATAAAAAATGTTACTATAAATACATTAACAAAAGAAGGGCTAGGAGAATCTCCATCCTTTACTGGATGCGGGTGGAAACAGTGATAAAGGATGAGGAAAAGGCTGAGGTACTTAAAGCCTTCTTTGCCTCAGTCATTAATGGTAAGACCAATTGTTCTCTGGGTACCCAGCCCCTTGAGTTGGAAGACAAGGATGGGGAACAGAATGAAGTCCCCATAATCCAAAGGGAAATGGTTAGTGACCTGCTAGCCCACACACACGAGTCTATAGGGCTGGATGGTATCCACCCAAGGGTACTGAGGGAACTGGTGGAGGAACTCACCAAGCCAGTTTCCATCATTTTTCAGCAGTCCTGGCTAATCATAGAATGCTTGGGTTGGAAGGGACCTTTAAAGATCATCTAGTCCAACCCCCCTGCAACTAGTCGGAGGGGCCCCCACTGACTGGAAGTTAGCAAACATGATGCCCATCTACAAGAAGGGCTGGAAGGAGGATCTGGGGAGCTACAGGCCTGTCAGTCTGACCTTGGTGCTGAGGAAGGTTATGAAGCAGATTATCCTGAGTGCCATCACATGGCGTGTCCAGGACAACCAGATGATCAGGCCCAGTCAGCCTGGGTGTATGAAAGGCAGGTCCTGCTTGACCAACCTGATCTCCTTCTATGACAAGGTGACCTGCTTAGTGGATGAGGGAAAGGCTGTGGATGTTGTCTATCTTGACTTGAGCAAATCCTGTGACACAATTTCCCACAGCATTCTCCTGGAGAAACTGGTGGCTCATGGCTTGGATAGGCGTACTCTTCGCTGGGTTAAAAACTGTCTGTCTGGCTGGACCCAGAGAGTTGTGGTGAACAGAGTTAAATCCAGTTGGTGGCTGGTCACAAGTGGTGTTGCCCAGGGCTCAGTTTTGGGGCCGGTCTTGTTCAATATCTTTATCGATGATCTGGATGAGGGGATCAAGTGCTCCCTCAGCAAGTTTACAGATGACACTAAGCTGGGCGGGAGTGTTGATCTGCTTGAGGGCAGGAAGGCTCTGCAGAGGGATCTGGACAGGCTGGATTGATGGGCCGAGGCCAGCTGTATGAGATTTAACAAGGGTGTGCTGGGTCCTGCACTTTGGTCATAACAGCCCCCTGCAACACTACAGGCTTGAGGAAGAGTGGCTGGAAAGATGTCCAGTGGAAAAGGACCTGTGGGTGTTGGTCAACACCCACCTGAATATGAGCTGGCAGTGTGTCCATGTGGCTAAGAAGGCCAACAGCATCCTGGCCTGTATCAGAACTAGTGTGGCCAGCAGGAGTAGGGAAGTGATCGTGCCCCTGTACTCGGCACTGGTGAGGCCGCACCTTGAATACTGTGTTCAGTTTTGGGCCCCTCACTACACGAAAGACATTGAGGTGCTGGAGTGTGTCCAAAGAAGGTCTACAAAGCTGGGGAAGGGTCTAGAGCCGAAGTCTTATGAGGAGCTGCTGAGGGAACTGGAGTTGTTTTGCACAGAGCAAAGGAGGCTGAGGGGGAGACCTTATCACTCTCTACAACTGCCTGAAAAGGAGTTGTAGCAAGGTGGGTGTCAGTCTCTTCTCCCAAGTAACAAGCAATAGGACAAGAGGAAACAGCCTCAGGTTGTGCCAGGGGAGGTTTAGATTGGATATTAGGAAAAATGTTTTCACTGAAAGGGTTGTCAAGCACTGGAACAGGCTGCCCAGGGAAGTGGTTGAGTCACCATTCCTGGAGATATTTAAAAGATGTGTAGGTGTAGATGTGGTGTTTAGGGACATGGTTTAGTGGTGGACTTGGCAGTGCTAGGTTAACTGTTGGACTTGATGATCTTAAAGGTCTTTTCCAACCTAAATGATTCTCTAATTCTCTGATTCTGTATATCATTTATCAAATATCTTCAGAAGCGTATTTTGGAAATATGCCCTGGATTTCAGCTGGGAAATGTATGCTGTGAAATAGCATACAGGTGACCATTCAACTGGCTTCTAGATAATTTCCTTTTACCTCCTGGAGCACTGTAGAAGATAAGGTGTTTGGAATTTTTAATCATTTTTATAAGGATGCTCTTGCAGTCTACCAAAAGATTTGATTAATTTTGTGCAAACATTCCATTTTCAGATAGATAAAGAAATTTAAACCTGGAGAACATCCAGGTTGTCTAAATCCAGTTCACATTATATCTCTGGAAATGTATATTTTTAATTAATATCAAACACAAAGACTTGTGGCATAAATGATTTGGGTTGCTTTAATTTCTTACCTTAAAATTAACTCCTGAATAAAGAGTATGGAAACTATCATACAGAACCAGCATTCAGCACATTGTGTTTATCACACAGCAGGCAATTATGAGACAAACTTTCTACAGATAATTATGAAACAAAATCACTATAGAAGTTTTTCCTAATCTTTGCCATTCTGAATTGACCCTATAGCATGGCCCTATGATGTTGCTATCACCACACCTACATTGTTCATGTTATTTTTAAGAGCCTCCGTTGTTGCAACTTTGGGTGTTTTCATTATTGATATAAAATTCTGTAAATATCCATTCCCTTTTTTGGAATCTCTTCAGCTCTCAGCCTAGTGATATCCTGTTATCAGGGAGCTCTATGACCGAGTTGTGCAGTATAAAGAGTGAAATCTGGGCTGCACTGTTTTCAGTAGCAGTTTGTATTGAAGTAACTGTCCTTCAGTAAAAGGCAAGCACCATTCTTTGCTGTTTCATTAAGCCAACACTACTAGGCATTCTTCAGACAAAAATAAAGATGATGCTGCTGATGAAGGTGAAGAGATTACAAAGTTTGTAGTTGGGTTGGAGTTGGGGAGCTCTAGCATGCAAACTGATAGACTAAGAGTTTTGTATCTTCCTTGCCTATTCTGTCATTTTTGTCTCAATGCCATTGCTTGTTTTTTTAAGAAACCTTTCCAGGAAATGAGGCAAGGAACTTTTATAATAAGTATTTTACAGAGTATGGTGAAACTGACTGAATCATTGAAATGTGGGGATCCAATTATGGGATGCAAGAAATAAGGGGGAGAAGAAAATAAGAGGTGAGTTTGACATGTGGCTTTGACAGAATGAGAAGGGCCAGAGAGGATGGGAACATGTGAAGAGCTATTTATGTGCAAGACAGTGGAAACAGAAATGCAGGTATGAGAGAGAGAATGAAAGGTGAAACAGAAGAAGAGCTGTTATGTGATGTGCAGGATGGAAAGAATTTTAGTTATGGTTTTTGTTGAAGGAGTGAGTACTGTTTAGCTGAACAGCAGTCCAGGCAAGAGTTGAGCAGTGCTGGGAGATGGATTTTGAAAAGGAGGGATGAAATAGAGAGAAAAATGTAGGTACCGTAATAAGATCCACAAGAGGTTTTGACTGCTTCAGTGTCTTTGATGAGGATACATTATGCTGAGTTTTGTACCTGAGTTCAGTCACTTGCTGCTGAAATAACTTTTGGTCCACCATTACCTTCTGCTTCTGTTCCTGCTTGTAAAATGAAAACTCTACCCACTCAGGCTGATGCAGCCAACCCAAATTTGTGATCTTATAGGCAATTCCTATTTGAAAGAGAAGCTTGTTGTGAATCTGGGTTCTTTCAGTGTAACTGCTTACTAGAGAATCCACAAAGGTATGCACTTTCTCAAGCATGAGAAAGATCACGTGAGAACAGTTGACTTCTCACTTAATCTTTCAAAGTGTATTTAGATTCAGGAGTCTACCAAATTTCTCAGCTTTCCTGGGGTTAGATTTCTGTGATAATTTATTTCTGAGCTCCTTCAGTTGCATACCTGAGCTTTTGTTTATGGATACACTCTGAGATTCATCCTGAAATGATACTCATCCTCATGCCAGACTTCAAAAGGGTTTGGATGAGATCCGTACTATTTTCCAAAAGAATAATAATGGAATTTTACCTAATATAATGCCCTCCAAATGTGTATCACAGAATCACAGAATCATTTAGGTTGGAAAAGAGCTTTAATATCATCAAGTCCAACCACCAACCCAACACCACCATGCCCACTAAACCATATCCTGAAGTAGATTAGATTAGTTTAGTTTAGTTTAGATTAGATGGAACTGTGGTTCAATGAGTGTATAGTTTACAACCTGCATCTCTTAATCTCTCCATTTGTAAGCTTTAAAAAATGCTTTTACAAATATATTCTTTGTTTTGGGTTTGCTTTATGTGAAAAGAAAATGAAAGAGTAATCCATTCTTTCCCAAACATCACCAAATCTCAATTTTTGAATATTTACATGTCTTGGAGTTTATGTAAGTGTGCTTTGTAGGCTTTATGTTACTGTGTAACTTCCACTTGATAGTTTGCTGGAATGAAGAGCTGTACATTTGACAAGTTTTTTGTAATAGCGCTTTGCATCTGAATAGTCTTTGTTCATTCTTCAGGATATACTTTTGTATATCCTTCCTGAAAAATGACCGGGATGAAGGAACTGACAGATGATTCCATTTGTACAGAATTTTTTCCCATCTTTCCACAGAAATTAAAGCAAATTTCACCCATAGGTGACAGCAAACTCTTGGAAACTGAAAATGCAGTCAACCCAGTGTATGCAATTAAGTATACAATGGTGACAGCAAAAATGCTTATGTGGAAATATGAAAAAAATCTAAAGCCAATCAAGTCTCAGAAACCCCATGATATGCTTCTGAGAATTGCAAAAGAGCTATCTAACATGGGTGGTGATTAGATGAGGACAAAGCCTCCAGTCTGAGGCTGGCTGAGGATTCCCCAGTAGCTTACCCTTGAACTTCGCCCTGATAAGCAGCTGGTCCCCTTCCCTAACTGACACCTCTGCTTCATGTCTTTTGCTGGAGAGAACTGTATGGTCTAACTGCTGCATCCCGTCCTCAGCCACAGCACTATCAGATGTTATCCAATGCTCCCCACCTTTGCAGAATCACAAGGGCCATACATGTGTACTCATATCAATGCTCTGAAGCTGGAAATCAAAGATGAAACAGTGACATATCACACACATTTCTGTGGGAGCTGGTGGGAACTGTAATCTGTGCTGTCTACTTTTAGGTCATTAGGACATAAAAAGCTTGGTCTAATCTTCTGCTTTATCACTATGAATAAGTTATTCTCCCCTCCATTTTGAAGAAAACCATAGGAGAACAAGACAGATTTTTATTTTGACTCCCAAATTAGTCATTTATATATTTATTTTTCTAGTAATTTGGCAAATTGCTTGATTGTTTACCATTACCAAATCTTTCCTTTTTTCTTTTCCTCTACAAGCGGGCAGTAGGGCCTTGAGATGTCTGCATCCTATTGTTTCTTATCAGCAAAATATTTCTTATGAAATTAGCAGCAAATGAAATATTTCTAGACTGCCTTACTTATTTCTCAGATATAATTCTGACTTGTGTCTGAATAATATTTAAACACATTAATAGTAACTGCTGTTAATTAGATTTGATCTTCTGTAGTGTGATTTTCATTAATTACATCCATACTTTAACTGAGTTATTTTACACAATCCGTGATCTTCCAGACGTGGTGAATTAAATAACTACAAATGAGCACTTGGATGAAAAAGCACATTTTCAGGGCATGCTTGCATTTATACTTTCTCCTTGAGAATTTTAAGTGCGGTTTATTCATTAGGTACATAGACATGGACAAATGTCCATATACTGTAGTAATTGTTGCAGTATTAAATGAATGAATGTGTTGTGATCAGAGGTTTAGATGCTATTTTCAGAGGCATTGCTTGTATGCTAGAGAAACGTTAGAGATGGAGGACAAGCACTGCTCAAGGCTGGGTGAAAGCAGCTTTTGATGAACTGAGGAGACTGCAGCAAAGGTGTCTAGCAGATTTTAGCTGAAGTATATGACTTTCTTGAAGCCAAAACACGTTGTAGAGAAAATGCTGATGTAAGAAACCACTTTATGAAGGAAGAAAACTCTGTGTGTGTGAAAGACAGAAAGTAGGTGCCCAGGCTTGACAGATGTATCTGTACCCCAGGCCACAAACTGGACCTGGGAACTGAAAGTCTGTGTATGTGTAGGATGCATCTGCCCCAGGTCTGAGCTATTTGCTTGGGAATTGCTTTGCAGACATTGAAGATGAACTAGAACCTATAAAGAACGAGGTGGATCACCTCCTGGGCATGTGTCTTCTTCCCATGGGCTGTGAAGGGAAGCCAACAGGACTAGGCTTTTTAATCCTTTAAGTTAGGGAAGATGAATTGCTTTCCTTCTTGGGTCACCTGTTGGCAAATATAAGAAACTGGTGCTGAAGTCTCTTCACTGCCTTGAGATCAGAGCTGAGACTTCCTTGCAGGGTTTCACACAGGAATGGCTTTTTTCTTTTTTTTTTAAATAACATCCTATAGTGAGGCGGCAAAGTAATGGGCCATTCTCTGGTCAGGTCTTTTTGAAAGGGGGTGGAATAAGGAAAAAACCCCAAACAAACCAATAAAAGAATCAACTACAGGAATTTTTATTCTTGTCCTTCCTCCTTTTTAATAGTAAGGAGATGTTTTGAGGAGTCTCTGGTCAATTCTTACCCTTTGTTGCAGATTGTTCACAGGACCCTTGCAGCGATGCTGGGCTCTTTGGCAGCTTTAGCTGCCTTAGCTACAGTTGGGGAGGTAAGTTATCAAACTGCAAGTGCTCACTTTGTTTCTGGGTATGATATAATAATGTCTGTGTTTTCCCTGTTGTGACTGGGATGTGAGAGAGCAGTGTTTTTTAAGAGAGAGATGGTAGGGCAGATATTGGGATGGGGAAGCATCTTGGGGAAAACAAGTCAGCCGACGGTATAGACAAGAAGAACAGAAAAAAGTCAGTTGTTACTGTTTTATTCTTATTTGCAGGAAGCTGAGTACAACCATTTTCAGCTTAATTCAGAGTTACTTTACCACTGTTATTTTCAGTATTGTTAGGTTACCAAGCAAACCTAAATGGAAATACTTTGCCTTACACTACCCTAAATAATTACACCTCATGCTTACAACTTCCAGTCCTTTTGTTTCCCCCTGACTTACTCTTGGTTGATATTTAGTGAAACCTCTGATTGATTTTCTGTTTTTCTCATAACTGGTCACCACATCATTGCTATGTTCCTTTAAATTCCGTCCAGTTTGTTCAGAAGTGAAATGATATGCTTTTGTTTTTTTCCCAAAAAGGAAACCAGGGTGTAGCATATGATTTGGTTATCTTTTATTTCTGTAATGCTACATAAGGAACAACTAGATAAACCAATAGCCTAATATAGGCTTTTGATAATGACTGATTTAGGATGCCAGCAGTAGTTTGAATTAATAATAGCAATAATAGTAATAATGATAATAATAAAGAACCTTTTTTGTGTACCTTGTAGGAACACTTATTAATTTCTGTCATAGCTTACTTAAATGGTTCATCAGTTAAGTGGAATTTCTATTTCATAGTTAATCATGAACTAGGTGTTTCGTGGCATTCAGTGATAATTGTATTTTTTGATTGTAGAGGCCAAGTATGGCCAAAGTGGTGGAGTGGATTGATTATGAGACACTGGCGCTGCTGTTTGGAATGGTAACCAAAATGTATCTTTTTCTCTAAATGTGCTGAAATAATCACATTCAATATATATATATGTTTCCCTTTTAAATGTTTTGTTAATTGCATGTTACCGAGATGTGTTATGATGAAAATTTGGGCCTTAAGGGATTTATCAACAAGGAGGATGACAAGACGTCTGAAGCAGCCTTTTGAAAACGTTGATCCTTTTATTTATTTATTTTTCAATCTGTAAAATTATGTTGGTAACATACTAAAAACATTCTTGAGGTCTGTAAATGGAAAGACCTGTTTAAGTGCCAAGTATTATCACTCTCATTTATCTTGTTAATTCTGTTTACACAAAACCTTCCTCAAACACACTCTGCTGGAAAAGTGGTTTTCTTTGTCTTAGTCAGTACTATGTTTGGAGCCAAAAAAAGCAAACCAGGAATGGACGAGAAATATCTGATTAGATTATAATAACAGATTTTTTTAATCACTTTGCCCATAGCTATTTATGGTAAAAAGAGTTGTCCAAGTGCTATTAAACTCTAACACAAAATACACAATACACAGGGACAAAATTACAATTATCTGTTGCCATTCTGAGCTTTTCTGACACTGGTCCCCACTCTCCTGCCCACCCCACAGAAAAAGAAAGAAAAAAAATCTGTTGGGAGCAAAGATGGAAGCACAGGAAACCTAGAAATGTGGGAAAATACAAGTAATTATTAAAGCTGCTACCTTCTGCACTCTGTAGAGCATTACAGCAAAAGCAAACACACTGGATTTTCTTGATTAATGACATAAGGGTGATACATTAAGTACTTAATGTATGATGCCCACTTAGTCACTACAAATAAAAATTCAACCAGACTAGTATGACATTTACAGACTATTTATGTGAAGAACTAAATTTCTCCGTATGACACGTTAACAAGAGGTATCTGGCAGCTGTACTGGATATCCTAATATGAAGGTAATCAGATTCTCAGAGCTGTGTCAGATAAGAAGGACTTTTGTCAGGATCTCAAACTACATCACTTTGGTTCTCTGTAATAATTCAGTTGCAAGATATTCTTTCTCTTCATCTTTTGGTAGATGGTTTTGGTGGCCATATTTTCAGAGACTGGATTCTTTGACTACTGTGCAGTAAAGGTAGGCTTGTTTTGGTACTCTTAATTATTACTGCATTAATCAATTTATTATTTAATCAGATCTGTTACACCAAACACTATCTTTGAAGAACCTTTCTTAGGGCAGTGTATACTTACCACATTAGAAATGACAGTGGTCGATTTGTAATTTTGAAAAATCTCCTAGGGATGAAAGGAAGCCCTTAAGACAATTCTGTTTCTACAGGAGAAAGGCAAAGACCCCCAGGAGGGCACGCAGGCATATGGACAATATAAAGCTGAGTTATTCCACTGACTTCCCCAGGACTGCAGTTCTGCTGTAGCTGAAATCTGTAGTTATGGCTTGGCAGTGGGAGAGAGGAAGTATGGGAACTATGATTAGCTTTACGATCACACGTGATAAATGGCCAGAGACCTTTGCACAGTAACAGAATCAAAGATTACATGAAAAGGGTAATTCTGATGGACTGGTTATAAAGCAAGTATTACCTGTGGTGTGGGACTCCTTCAACTGCTGCAAAGCTTAATTTTCTTGAGAAGGATGGAAAGAAAGAAAACAAAAGTGACAAGGAGGACTTCTTTGAGCTATGAACCTCTAAACAAAACACAGGTGGACACAACCCCTGCCTACATAGATGCCCAGACTGTGTAGCCCCAGCAGGGCTGCTCTGAGGATGGGGACAATGTCCCAGCCTGCGGCAGGGCTGGGAGGTCTGAACTGGGCATGCAGGCAGAAGGTGGAGGCTCAGCCTGCCACAGACCCCCTTTGTGCCTGGTAGTGGAGCACTGTCTCTCTTCAGACTTGTTTTTTCCTCTGCATGATGGAAATGTTTTCCCACTTCCAAGAAATGTTTTATTGCTAAATTAATTAATATTGGAGAGGGTGCTGTTGGAGGTACATGGATTAGTAAGTGCTCTGAGATAACTATTGTCTCATCCTTGAAGAGACATTATTATTATTATCTATAATTTTTTGAAAAATAAGGTGGATTGATTTAGTCCCTTAATTTTGTTTCTGTTTCTTTTATTAGGCTTATCGATTCTCTAGAGGCAAGGTGTGGGCCATGATTACGCTTCTGTGCCTCATTGCTGCAATTCTTTCTGCATTTTTGGACAATGTTACCACTATGCTGCTCTTTACTCCAGTAACCATAAGGTACTTTATTGTTGTGGTTTTGGATTTGGTCTTTTATAGCCAGCAGTCAGTAGTAGACTGGTGTGCAAAATGCTTGTTTGGACTTTTTTTGATCATCTAAATGGAAATCAAAATTTCAAATACTCCTATTGCAGTAGGGTAAACAGCTAACATTTTCAAAGGGATTGGTTGCCTTTTCACTCTGTGTTAATAGTGAGCACATATCTGAAGCTTCTTATACTGCCTTGGAAGCTAACTATTCTGGTTTGTCTCCATATCTGAACTGCAATAGCATATTGCACCAAATGCTCCCTAGTAGATGAAATGAGACACTGAATTTTCATCCTGCTGGTGATCATGATACTGGTACAGCCACTGGTTAATTCTACATTTTGAGATTAGGTATTTGGAACTGTATAGAGAGTAGTGAATAACACGATTTGCATGTTTTGTATTGCACATTTAATCAATATGTGATTAGAAATTACTGTTTAACCTGAATTTAACCTGTGCCTAGCCAGGCAAATCTGGTTAATCCAGTTCAGTTTTCGAAAGATCTAGTGAGTTTTTAAAATGATCCTGGCTGATATAATGCTTGCAGTCATTATCACATTAATGCACGCAAAACTCTATTAAGATATGCTCCCACTTTAAAATGTAGTGTAAAACAGTAAAACCCAATTTTGCAAGTGAAATTTATTCTAGATTGGGAAACAGCTGGTAAATGAAAGCTCCATTTGTCTTTTGTCCAATTATATTTTAAAGAGATCGCTTTTCCTTACTCCAGTCAATAATTTCATCTCTAGCAGTAAGCAACACTGGAACTATTAAAAACCAAGTTTTCTTTAGCTGTGTTGCACAATATTTTGAATTAACTATAATTGGGAATAGATTGAAATCCAGACATCAATGCATCATGAACTACTGTCCACAGGCAGAGCTACTGTAGCATTCATTCAATTTTCAAAGAATCATAGAATAGGCCAGGTCGGAAGGGACCTCGAAAGACCCTCTGGTCCAACCTTTCATGGCGAAGGGAGCCTACATGAGATTATCTATCAAGCTGTTCAGTCGCATCTTGAAAACCTCCAGTGATGGGGACTCTATCATGTCCCTGGAGAGGTTGTTCCAGTGGTTAATTATTGTCAACATAAAAAATTATTTTCTTATGTTGAGATGAAATCTCTGCCAGTGCAGCTTGTATTCATTGCCATTTGTTTTCTCCATGTGGCTCCTTGTGAAGAGAGAGCCTCTGCCTTTGTAGCCACCCTTTAAGTACTTCAGTTTTATACTAAATGAGTTAGTGAAACTGAAGAAGGGGAAACTTGGTATGCGGGAAACATTTGTACTTGAATCACTATCAAAGCTAAAATATATTTTTTTTTTGCCTAGTAAAACCAAGTAATTGCATATTTCCAAAAGCTTCATCTTGGGGGTCATTTTTTGTTTTTATCTTACTTACTGTCTTCAGTCCTTGTCTACACCTTCACTACATTGCACTGTGCTGTCATTGCCATGGAGATAAAGCTTGCAGGAAAATCCTGCTGACTCTATGAACATAAGGATTTATATTTCCATTAATAAGGTGTAAAACATGATACTTGTTTCTCTCCGCATTTTGTAGTAAGCTGATAAAAAATTAATAACTACCCCTTTTTAGCTATAGTTTATTTCCAAGATAATTTGTTATTGGGAACTGGAAAAGGCTAATAGCTTTTCACGTGGGGAACTGTATAACTAGGGTAGGTAAACTGAAGAAGTTTGATCCTACCGTAAAGCTAACACATTCTGGTGGTTTTATACTTGGGGCTTCACCTTTCTTAGTGTATGTCAGAGGTTCTTTCTTCAAGCTATCACTAGGCCCACCAAAAAGAAAGAATCACCAAAGAAAAGTTAAGGTTATATTTTGAAACATTCAGAAGAGAAGGAGTGATGAAGTTAAAATTGCAAGTACGATTGTGGTCTTGTACCACAATTGATACGATCAGGCCAGTTGTACTACTTAACTGCATAATTTTATGCTGTTGGGGAAATAATGTACTTTTGCACAGTTATTTTGTTCTGGAGTTTTTATGTGCTGACATATGTGTCATCTGGCAGTGTTTTTTCTGAGTTCTAAATTGACACTCTTGGTGACAGCATAAGTGTATCAAGTTAAGCTTTTGTGCAATGCACTCTTTTCTCTTTGAAATATAGGCTTTAATAATACAGACTTAGACTGAACAGTACAGCTCAACTCTTCCTTCAGGGAAAGGTGTGACAGCACTACAGTGAAAGCAATATTGAGAAAGTATTCTTGCTGCCCACTCTTCCCCACACCCCGTCTTAGGTAGAGGGGGCAATAATCTAAGCGTGGCCTCCATCTCTACACACCGGAGCAACGCTTTGATAAGCCGTGAGCAGGAAAGCAGTCGTTCCTTATTCCAAAGCGCTTAGGTGTGACCTTAACTTTCAGCCTTTAATACCACAGCCCAAGTTTAAAGTCAAAGGTGTACTTCAGAAATGAGCAGATTGTGCGGATCTGTGTGTAAATGTAATTTGTGCAAGCTGAAGTAATCTGTGTGAAGATTACTGTGTGTAAGCGGGCTGTGATTTGAAATGGATCATGAGGTTACTGAGTCAATCCCAGTATTTGCCAGAGCACTTTAAGACGCTTCGTATTGAAGAAGCATTTTACTTTGTCTTATTAAAGAAGCACCTTAATAAAGAAGCATTAAATATTTTTGAACTGCTAAAAACATGGTGAGATTTTTTTTTTTAATAATGAGTAATGTGTATTTTCTGCTCTTGCTGCACTACAAATAGAAATACTCATGATCAAGCTTTAGAGAAGGGGAAAAAATAGGAACAGAATAAACGTGATAAACCTAGGCTGAAAGCTGAGGTCTCTAATAGATGATTCGTGGCTAATAGGCTGCCTGCGCAATCCCCTACCGCTGCTCCCCACACGCAAGGTAACAACTGATGTGGAGCGCAGAGCCTGTGGTTACCCAGGATAGGTTTGCATAGGTCAGCTTAGCCTGGGGACCATGGTTTAAAAAATTGTATGACACCAAATATTTGAAATGCTGTTTTCTGTGTAGTCCAACTCTTGTTTAATGAAATACTTTTTAAAATCCTTCAACTTTGTTACCACTAACTGTTGCATTATAAATGTAGAAAAATCTATCTTTTTTGCATTTATATTGCTGTAATTACTGTAGCACATACACAATTAAAACTTTGACAATACACACACACAAATATTATGTATAAAATCCTGCAATTTTTCAGTGGAATGACTGCATTTTGTGAATTTTATAAGTTTAAGGTAATTTAGGTATAAGGTGAGAGGTTAATTTCATTCTCTTTATACCACAGACTCTGCGAAGTACTTAATCTTGATCCTAGGCATGTCCTGATTGCAGAAGTAATCTTCACAAATATTGGGGGGGCTGCCACAGCTGTTGGGGATCCTCCAAATGTGATTATCGTTTCAAAGCAGGAGCTGAGGAAGAAGGTATGTATTGCAAGCAGTTCGGCTAATAAAATTAATACCGATGTTGACTTACGCAGTCTCTTCCCCCAGACAGCCATATAAACAGACATAGTCTACTTCTTCTGCCATGCTATTTCTTTCTTAGTAGGATGATCAGATAGAACAGAGGGATCTTTTGGGGACAATATTATGATGAAGAATAGACTTTTTGATATGGACTGAGAATCCCGGTTTCCTTTTTTTGTGTGTATGTGGAGGAGGGTTTTCTTGTTAACGGCAAAGTGAAGAAGCAAAACAGTGGAGGGCTGTAAAGAGAGGGCAGCAAGTTGGAAAAAAAAGAAACATGTGAAAATGAAGATGAAAATCCAACCTTTTCTTCAGAATAGGCTTTTTTTCTCAGAAGTTAAATGTGTTGAGACAATTCAATTCTTTTTCAGAAATTTCAAACCAGAAATAATCGTCCATATGCAAAAACCAGGGCTGCGTTGCCCCTGTAGACCCATGTCGTATACAACCTCGCTGCAGGAAGAGACCTTGTCCTTCATCCACAGCCCAAGGGGATGTGGGGAGTGAGAGGAGAGCGGGGGGTCCTCTCAGCACCGGCCGCAGCTGGCTCCCCACCTCCTGCCAACATTTTGGTATCACCAGGTTGCAATGACAGATTTTAACTTCCAGCACTTGGCTCTTCTGTTGTTTCATTTTGCTGGGTGCTTGGTGCCAAAGGGAAGACTCCAGTGCTTGGTGCTGGGTGGGACTGCAGGACTCCATACATCTGCCAGCAGGACTGTCCCAATCCCACCATTTCCTCCCACCTACAGGGCCCTCTCTGGTGGATGTTCACATTTGTAGCCTTCAGCTTCTGCACGGAGCTGGCGTTTGCATGAGTTTTCCATGCTTTCAGCTATCCCTGCCACCCCTGCACAGGAGGGCATCAAGTCCCATTTCTGCCTCTGGCACTGTGCTCCCCGGTATCCCTTGGTGCATCACCCGTCTCTGGTGTGCTGGGGGCAGCAGGGAGGCCGTCTGCCTAGGGTGCAAGGGGCAGACCCTCCTGGGATGGGGCAGCTCTGCTCTACTTCTGCGCCCGTGCCACCACCACCAGGCTGCAGGATGAAAAGGGCAGTAATGTAACGGGCAAGTCTGCAGGGGCACTGGCCATGTGTTTTCTGTTTTGGCCAGGTGTCATAAACCCTCCAAATAGATAAATCCAAAAGAATTCAGTGTAGTGTATGGGCTAGTGTGAAAATATCCGTGTAAGTCGGATGAGGGAATTGTAGTATAAAAGTCTATATTTTTTTTATTTGGAGTCAATTATGTTTCTATTGCTGTACCAGAAAAGGATTTCTTCTAATTAACTGAATAGACTCAAATTAATTAAGTACTGCTCAGGTTGGAAAATGTCTTTAGAAGTTCATAGTATTTAATAAATTGAATGTTTACTTTCAAAATATTTGAAATGTGCTGCAATTAGTTTGTTTGGATGATAACTTTGGAGACTCTGTAATATTCCTGGTTGAGGATTTGATAGCTAAATTTTACATTTTTGAATGTGAAATCTGTGCAACTCTTTAAATGTTCTTTTCTAAAAGAGAATAATTAGCACCTGCCATACAGGTCATTTTCCCTATGTACTCAGAGATTCACAGTCTCTGTTGAACCTTTAGATGTGGCTACAAACATGGGAAGCAATTAAACAATCACATTGAAAGAAAACATTTCTACATTTCTCTTGAATGACATACTGATAATTTTAGGAGGACTCAGATGTATATATAACCTAGCAAATGTGACATAGCAAATTCTGTATTTGTAACAAGCACAAAAACTTTCCAAATGTTTTCTCGCTGGATTGTTTTCAGATCTTTTGTTGCATCACAGAAATAAGGATGTAATAAAATAGATAAGATTCAACACGGGACCATGGGACCTGTACTGCTTCTTTCCTATATTCTCAACTGTCATACCTATGTGTATAAATAAAAGAGGGTCAAAGACCTATCCTTGGCTCTGAGGCTGAGTGGCGTGGGCTGGTTTATGTCCTCACTGCTCAGGGCTCACTCCCTCTGAAGGAGATTTGCCTGGGACGGCACTGGCGGGAGTAACAGGGCAACGCCGAGAGTGAGGGCAGAGGGGGAGCTGGACCATCTGGCTGCTTACAGCCTGCGCTGTTGGACCAACAGCTGGATTCCTAATTTTGTCCACCTGTTCCAGCATGCTCACTGCTGTTCAGAAGAAGAACCATAGACATTGTTGTCTTGTTTCTTAAAATA
This sequence comes from Phaethon lepturus, assembly GCF_000687285.1. Lineage (NCBI taxonomy): Eukaryota > Metazoa > Chordata > Aves > Phaethontiformes > Phaethontidae > Phaethon > Phaethon lepturus. The sequence continues at coordinate 45,799 of NW_010509867.1, forward strand.
CTTCTAGCAAAGGTTGCTCTGAGGAAGGGTTACACGATCAGCTCCAAATCTGCCTCTAAAATGCTGCTATAGTGTCTGCTATATTTGTTCCAAGTAAAATTTACTTTCTTTTTTAAAAGTGTTTCAGGGGTAAAAGTTCTCGAATGCAATAACGGTATTTTGGAAACAGCATTTCATGCAGTATTTGTTATAGTATCTATTATGATGTTTTCTACAGAAAATACCTGTTTTTTTACCTCTTCTTAGCATTATGGTCATGTTTTTGCCATTCTAGGAAATTTTTTCCTTGACATTATCATTGTAATTCCCCTTTTCACCCCCTTGCACTTCCTTTTCAGTGTTATTTTTGCATAGTAAGTACACGAGTACTTGGACAAATGCCCTTGTAGGAGGCTGAATAGTGTATTGCACTATGTAGATGATTGGTTTTTCTATTTTATCAGGTGTGATCAGGAGGAGAATTTCACCAGTTTTGCTGAACTTTTAGTGTTGTACATTAACCTCTAAAAGCAGCCTAGTAAGATATTCTGTAATTTACACTTTCTTAGGAAACCTTTTTTTTTAAATCGGTACAGAATGAAGTGCAGCCTTGTTACTTTGAGTGCTGTTATTGGGTTATAGCATTAAAAATGCTTTACTCTGTTTACTGCAGTGCTGGAGAGATTTTTCTCCCTAGGTTCTGGGGAAAACTCATGTCATATTAAGGATATTTTATTTAAAGTATGTTTGAATAAACAAGTTTTTGTTACAGTTTACTCATTAAAATGTAGGGTTAAGTCTGTTTATTTGTCTTGAGATGCAAATGGATGCCAAAAGGATTTTTTCTTTGTAGCAGTGGTTAATTTATAATACTGACATATTTCCTATCATCACGCCTGGAATCAGTGGAACATTTGCATAACAGAAGAGGAAGATTTGTGGTACTCTTGCTTGTTCTTAGTCAGAATTGGAAGAAGTTTCACAGAATAGCATTTATGTTGCAATTTTAGGGAA
>NW_010509867.1:46802-53228 GCF_000687285.1 Phaethon lepturus
GGGAAAGAAGGTAAGAGTTTTCATTAAGGGTAAATGGAAAACTCATTCAGTGAATACAAAACTTTGTTTAAAAGTTTTCATTACCTTCAGAGTACTGCTAGTGAGTGGCCATTGCTAGCAAAACTATGTTTTTATCTTGAAAAGATATGTGCTTCAGACTTTGGGAACTCCATTTTTATATGCACAATAGGGCATGAACTGGTTCAAAATGGTCATTGCTTTAATCTGCCTAAAAGAGGTGATGATAAGAGCAAAGGCAGTTTTAGCATATGCTAGCCACTGGATTATATTCTCCTGTTTACTGTCTTTCGTAGCATGTGATAAAGCTTGTACTGTTAATCAGATGTTTGCTGAGGATTTTGGGGTTTCAGAGTTATGCCTGCCATTTAACAAGAATTCCCTGGAACATGGACAGCCATCAGGTTCTCCTGTTCTGCCTTTTGGAGACATTCAGCCTTCATGCTGAAATATAGCATTATGCAATATTAGTTGATTATAGCTCATGAAAAATTGTGGTACCAAAAATTTATGGATAAAAGCAGATAATTCGGAAAAATAGAAGAGAGAAACTCCTATATATGAATCTATAAAGGTATTTCAAGCACTGGCAGATTGTGAAATGGATTCCCATAGATTACTAGGTTATTTTTTTCAGTTTTTTGGATACAAGCTTGTTTAAACTTTTAATCAATTTGTAGAACTCCTACTATTTCTGTTGATGTTTCATTGATTCCTTTTCTCAGGAAAAAATGAAATCCTAGGTAAGGTATATGAAATAAAATTTATGGGTTTATGGCTGATTTCAGATTTTTTCCTCTCTCTGCATGTAGTAATCATTAAAGAGTATAGTGCAAGACAAAAAGGAGGTTTGCCAGGTTTGCCATTCTCAGATAAGCATTTTCTTCATGTAACTGTGTTAGGCTATCAGTGATTTCTCGCTCAGCGATGTCATGAGCAGTTGCCCCTGAGACAAGAAGAGATGTTTAAACCAGTGTAGAAATAATAAATTACTCTTGCTCGTCCTCATTTTATTACTTTTAAAATATTAAGTAAAGGGCATTTTGGTTAGAAGCACAGTATTATTTGCTGCTGTCTGAATTGCTGCACCTAGCTATAATTTTTGCTTTCTCTTTGCTCTAAAATGGCAGATTTCTTCTCGAAAGGATTGAATGACTAGAATTTAATTTCACACCTGCAAAAGCAATAAAATAAATAGTCAAGGTGACAGAAAGTTAGTATTTTAGGAAAACAGTTTGATACTTCTTCCTAACATGAAATTTGACTTTGCATTTAAAAATATAAACCAGGGAAAGATGCCCACTCTGTTTCAGCTCTGAATCTGTAAGCAGTGGAACCTTTAGGTTCTCTGCTAAACAAAACAAAATCTTTATATTTTCTGTTGACTGGGGAACGGGTGAAATTTAACACAATCAGCATAGCCTCAAGTAAGGGACATTGAAGCATGTATTATATTTATCTGATGGATTGAAATCTCCTGGAAGAAAACTATTTCTTGCCTATTGTGCATGTCAATTCTATTTCAGTCTGTTGCGCAAGAAAAAGAAAATCTTTATGAAAATGACATTTTGTTGTATGCAGCAGACATGTGGAGCCCTTCAGTGTTTTTTTACAATGCTGAACCCTGGCCCCAGCAGTGCAGAGGACTCAGGAGGGATAAAATGTGTTATCCACAGCCACAAAGGGTATGAATGTAGGCTCTGTGGAGATGTTGTAACCCCTTTCTAGGGTGTGAGAAAGGGAGCAGGAGCAACTGGTGAAGTAACTGTGCCACCATCTTGGTATCCTCTGCTGCATCATTTGTATCTGTAGTAAAATGTAAACCCTTTAGTTTCTTAAAGCTCTCCAGAGGCTGCCAGTTGACTGCTAGTTACCTGACAATAACTGGTGTGAAATCTGCCTTCTCCCTCCCTGAAAGCATATTCTGTGTGCTGCAGAGAGGCTGGTGCTAAGGACCCAGCCCAAAGCATCCGGGAGGGCAGTGGTCTGTTTTTCACCATGAGCCCTTCTAACATCAGGCATAAAAAGGAGTGCACTTGGTAGTCCTCAGCCTCCTCATGGCTAGATGGTCCAAGTTGTCCAAGGCTAGCGATCATCAGGTTTCACTTTTACATGCTGGTTCCTGTGCCTTGTTGCAGGGAGGAAACAGGGAAGAAAGAAAGCCAGGAGCAAGGGACGGGAAGAGAATTGAATCCATCCTTGCACTATCACAGGCAATCCTGTCGTGCAAGCTCTTATCTGAGATAAGCACGCTCCGTGTTAGAAAATGGCTTGTTTTAGCTGAATCGGAAAGCTGTTCTGCAGTCGCAGCAGAGCAGCATGGTTTCTTTTGCCGCAGGGATCTCAGAGATAAGAAAGATCAATAGGGTGATATTATGAAGTTTAACAAAATCCTGAATCTCAGCCCAGCTACTCTTTGAAAAGTTTGGGTAAGCTCCTGGACAGGATGACAAAAAATCTAGTAAACAATTTTTTTTTCCTTGTGATTGTGTCTCCAAATCACTTTTAGGCCTTATCTATGCCAGCTCTTATGTCATAAAGCTGTGTAAATCTTGATTTAAAAAAAAAAGATTATTGTGACCTCAATTTCATTAAAATTCCTTTCAGCTATCAGTCATATCTGAGATCTCCTTCTTAAACTCAGCATTTTAGTGTGCCTTCTAGGTTGATGTGATTTTCCTTTTCACAGAGAAATTAGTTTTGTGGGTTTCAAGGGGCACACTTGCTGTATTTTTTGTTTGAGAAGTTTCTGCATTGTGGCATTTCAGTAACAAAGCACAATTGTTTTGTCCTGAAATTGGTGATATATTCAAAATGTAGAAGCAAGTGACTTTGTAAATCTTTGCACTTGTTTGCAATAAGCCACTTCCTAAAATTCAAGTTTCCTTAACATGATGGAGACATCGCATACTTAAAGTTGCGAGTTTCCAAGGATTCTTTGGGTTCCTGTTTCTCTTTTTTATTATTACATTAGCAATTAACTTTATGCCTGAGTATCTCTGCAGAGAATTTCTGCTGGCATATTCTACTGGTAGCTGGCATGCTTCTTCATGATGTGGGCACATTGCTGCCAGCCTGAGAAAAGCTTCATGCCCACTGCTCTTTTTAAGACTAGGTTGAATACAAAAGTAATTTTCCTGCTTCTGATATTTCTGTGTTGAGTATATTCTGACCATGTCTAACTACTTTATTGCTCCTCAACTAGCTATTTCCCAGTCATTTCATTTTTCAGAGGATAACTTTTTTTCCAGTCATATTTAGGCACTGCTATTTTAGCTGCTGTAGCTTCGGTGTTTTTACAGCTTAATTCTGTTCAGCTTCCTACTGCTCCTTACCTCATTTTAAAGACCATACAAAACTGAATACTTATTTTCCATACTTCCTGAACTGTTTAATAGCACATTGTCAATAAATTGAGCAATTTCCAAACCAAGGCCAGTTCACCATGCTTTTAAGGATTCTGATTTTATTGGCCAAAATTGTCTGATTTTTTTTTTGGCTATAATCTTAGAGGCAACACATATATAAATTAGATTTCTTTTCAGTTTTAAATGGCTGTAATTAAGGAAATGTACATGAGGGATATGGGCTTTATATACCTTGGGGGCAGTCTTACAAACATTAAGCCTTTGCAGAATTTAAATTATTTTTTTTCTCATTGATATTTGTAAATTTTCTAGAGTTATGAATGTTGATTTCATCCTTCACAGAAATGTCTCCTGTAGCTCTGAATCTTGACTTGATGCCCAAAGGCCAATCTTTCTAAGTATTTATAAAAATTGACTTGTAAAGTTGGTCTTGCAGAGCTGTCAGACATTTGTCTGGCTGACCTATTATGCAGGCAAACTGAATGAAGGTATATTATTTTCCTTTGTGGTGTCATGTCACTCGGTTTTTATATCCGATTCTTGAAATAGTCTTATTCCAATTCCTGAAGAGTCTTCTTTCTACTTTCACAAAAGAAATAGCAATAGCTGAGTAATAATGAAAGACCAGCAAATGAGCAAGTATACAGTTTCACATTTTAGTGGCTGGAGAGTAGAAGATGCAAGGAATCTACTATTAAATAGCAACTAGGGATGGTTTTCTATAGCTCATGAAGCTGAAACCTATATTTTTCATAGAATCAGATTCTAATCCTCGGTGTGCATATTTATGTTTGAGATTTATTTAACTCTCTGCAGACTATGGATTTTTTGCAAAAGACCACTAATCTTTATTGGCTGCAAAAGTTCTTGAAGACTTCAATCATCTTCTTGTGTTGTGTATTTTTTGTTATGCCCTGTGTGTAATGGGGAAACTTTTTTATCCTTTTTTGAACCGGAAACATTTTCACTGGGTCATTTCCACATAAATTCTTTTAGTTGGAGACAATATAGCTGTTTTTAATTTGTCTTGGCATTACAGAAGTGTCTATAGGTAGCGAACAGGTATTTGGTAAATGGCAACTCACTATCATCTTTGTAGAGACATAGAGGTGTGGCACAGGGAGATCCCATGACTTTGTAGAGTCTCTGGAAAATAAGTATATGCTCTGAAAATTCAGTTTGGACAACCTGAACTGTCCAGGGTTTGGACCATACTTTCTCCACAGCGCTGCTCTGCTGCGATCATCAGTTCAGACAACCTCCACTCTGTCAATATAAGACAGTTCCTTGCTACCAGAGTACTTGGATGTGATCCCCCTTGGAGCCTCATGGACAACCTCAGCTAGTCATGACAACTTCAGAAAATCCCAGCCCAAAGGCTAACCCTGATCCACTGCAGTGTGTGTAATATAGAATCATGAAATTATTCAGTTGAAAGGGGCCCTGGAGATCACCTAGTCCAATGTCCTACTCAAAGCATGGCTAATTTCAAAGTTTTAGGGTGGGTTGTAACTATTCATCATTATTGTTTAAAACAGTATATTTTAAATATATTCTGCCTAAACTTTTTGAGAACCCCTTCATTAAAGGGTTTCATTATGCAAAATGTAAAGAAATGTGTCCATTTATTAAGCAGGCAGAAAAATAAACAGAATATTGACATGTAATATTTTTACTGTAGAAGAATATTTGTGAATTTAGATTAAATCCTGGTTCAGATAGAATTATTGTAAAAATCCATGTTGTCATCAGTTTAAAACAAAAGCTGGTCATTAAAATTTAACTATATCTGTGATTCGGTATGATTTAAAATTAAGTTACAATGATTTAAGTGATGAAAGTGAAAGTTAATGATTCAGTTTGGGTTTTTTTTTCCTACCCATGCCAGGAACACTAAACGTATTTCAGAATAACTCATAATGGTTTTTTTTAGTTCTCTGAATTAAATTGTAGTGTGGCTCATCTCCTTGACACAGATGAAATACAGCATATACTGTACTGGTAACTTTATTGCTTTATATTTATTATTGATTAGTAAAGTATATATAGCTGAATACTTTTCCCTGTAGGTAATAGAGGAAAACAACTGATTTTTAATTTAAGTTTTCATTTTTATTTTCAGGGATTGGATTTTGCAGCCTTCACAGGGCATATGTTTGTTGGCATCTGCCTTGTTGTTTTGGTCTCCTTCCCTTTTCTCAGACTTCTTTACTGGAACAAAAAACTTTACAATAAGGAGCCGAGTGAAATTGTTGGTAAGTGTGAGCATGAAAATATTTTTATTACCACTACACTGAATATGTGCTAAATAGAAACTGAATAGTGCCTACTACAACATTGTCTTCAAATGGAAGTGCTCAGTCTCCTTCAGTCTCTGAACATTGTTTTTTTAACTAATAATTTAGATTTTATTTTTAGTTGTGACATTTTCTGACTTTTAGAAATGGATGTTTTTCTGGTATTAAGGTTGAGGTGTTGTCATGAATTATTAAATATCTTTCAAAATTTATAGGGATATTTTGCATCATTTATAGCCATAGGCTTGAATACCAAGGTGTTCTGTATCACAACAGATAACATCTACTCAAGGTGCTGAGTTCACAACCTAGCTTTAGAAATATCCCAGGTTTCCCTTATGACAGGCATGGTGCACTGATGCATTCCCTCACTGCTGGTTTTCTTCCACTGGATTTTTTCAGCAAACTTTTCCTGGTCTGTGGTCAGTGAAGGACATTTCATCAAGGGTAGAACTTTCCAAGTTCTTTCCAGCTTGCCTCTGTGGCTTTTCCAACCCGGTATTTCCCTGGTGTATAATTTCTATAATTCAGTAGGACTAAATCTATGTCTTTTTTATGTTGCTCCCCTCAGTATTCTCTAGAAGTCTTGGTAAAGCTGTTTTAATGGCTGCTAAGTATGTCGGTCCCTTTTTGCCTTCATGCTTTCATGCCTTTCTATTCAGTCATTTTGAAGGTTTCATCATTGTTCTCAGGCTTCTTTTTGAGTGGTGAAACTTAATAATCACAGAATCACAGAATCACAG
>NW_010509868.1:0-863 GCF_000687285.1 Phaethon lepturus
CAATCTTAGTGATTCTGTGATTCTGTGATATATTGCCTAGAATATTTTGGAGACTCTGTCAGCGGTAGACTGAGGACAGGTTGGACAAACTTCTGTCAGGAAATGACATAATCCACAGCAATCCTATTTGGTGGCAGTGAGGTGAACTAGATCACTTCTAGATCAATTTTAAGTTATCTTATTATCAAAATTAATGATCATGTTGTATGAAATCTCTGGCTATAGGAAAGCAGGTGGTTGTCACTGCACTTCAAGTAGAAGCCACTCAGTATTTCACTAAATATGATTCTGGCTCAAGAGTTGCCTTCACATATGATAAAGGAGAATCAGTATTAGCTTTTAATAGTGGTCAGATTCTGACATAGTAGGGATGAGCACCATATTATAACCATTTCTTTACAACTTTATATTTACACACTGGCCAGTTCATTACAGTATATCAGCTTCCACTTACCTCAACAAAGTACCATATCTACTGGCTTAAACATCCAGCCAAAAATTTAACAACTGTAAATAAAAAGGTCTGAAAAAAATACAGCTTCTACATGTTAAGCATATTATATAAAATCTTGCAGGCAAGACACACAAATCTAACAAATAGTATAGCTACAAGTAATATAGACAAGTAATACTGAGCATTATCTGACCTCTGACTCCCTGGCATAAAGATGATACTGAAATATATAAACCAACAAAAGAAAAAGAAATATTATTGCACAGTATTATATGCTGTAAGTAAGAAATATTAGTAGTCACTGATAAATCACACAACAGAGGAAACAAGGACGGATATCCAACAAGGAGTGATACCCGTCCCTTCTTCCCAGGATCAAGTTCACTCCCAAATTCTCTACCTCTTTCCC
>NW_010509868.1:955-3707 GCF_000687285.1 Phaethon lepturus
CCTGCTCCAGTGTAGGGACTCTCCCATAGGAGACAGTCCTTCATGAACTGCTCCAGTATGGGTCCTTTCCATCAGGCACAGTTCTTCAGGAATGGACTGCTCCAGTGTGGGTCTCCCACAGAGTCACATGCCCTGCCAGGAACCTGCTTCAATGACAACTTTCCATGGGCTGCATCTTCCTTCAGGGCATATCCACCTCTGGCATGGAGTCCTCCATGGGCTGTAGGTGGATATCTGCCCCGCTGTGGACCTCCATTGGCTGCAGGCGACAACCTGCCTCACCATGGTCTTCAGCATGAGCTGCAGGGCAATCTTTGCTCTGGTGGCTGGAGCACGTCCTCCTCCTTCTTCATCGACCTTGGTGTCTGCAGAGTTGTTTCTCTCACATATTCACTCCTCTCTCCCAGCTGCTGTTTTGCAGCATTTTTTACCCTTTCTTAAATGTGTTATCACAGAGGTGCTACCAACGTGGCTGATGATTAGCTCAGCTTTGGCCAGCAGAGGGTCTGTCTTGGAGCCTGCTGGGACTGGCTCTGCCTGACATGGGGGCAGCTTCTGACATCTTCCACAGAAGCCACTCCTGCAGCCCCCCCTTACCAAAACCTTGGCATGTAAACCCAATACAACACCAAAGTGTTTTTTCCCCGAGATAATTTTATACCTATTGAGCAATACAATGATGAATCGAAACAGAAACACTTTAATTTTCTCAGAAGAGCAGCCTAGACATGCACATTCTATATTCATTATCAACTCTATTTATTAATTTCTACGTAATTGTTTTAGTAAGAATGGGTATAATTTTCCCCAAGTTATTTATAATTTGCATAATGGACACTTCAAAATAAATCACCCTGCTCATAATCGAGACAAAGAAGTTTTGTAACCTCTGAAATAAACTTTTCCCTATCTTAACTCCAACAGTGACCTGCTATACTACAGTCAACTGTATCTCCACGTGTTATATTGTCTTGCACATGGAAAACACACAAAAACATTTGTAGAAGTGTATGTCAGAGTAAGGAGCAAAGTGATGTATGTCATCAATAATCTTCATAATTTCAAAGAAGTTACAGTCAAAAAAAGAGAAAAAAGAATGAAATAAAAGCTGCTAACCACTGAAACCTGCTCTGAGGTCTGATCAAAGTACATCAGATTAAGAAAAGGAAAGTAATCTGAATATATAACCCAGAAGGCAGAAACTGCTAGCAGCCCCCAACTAACCATTCAAGTTACAAGAATAGAATTTCTTAGCGAGAGGGTGAGGTAAATCTTACGAAGTCAGCTTGGTATTGATTACTACACTATAGGATAAACTGGCTCCACAGGACCCTAAGCAAAATGGAAGGAATTGTGGCCACAAAAAGTAGAGTAAGTGAACAGAGGTGTGATCTCAATTCTGTGATTGATATCAAAAGCAATATGAAAAAAATAGGAGGGAAAGACTCTCATATCTTGGACAATCATATGCAAAAGTAAGTGCTTGATTAAGCTACTCTGTTGGTTTGTGACATTCCTGAAACAAAATCCTTGAATGCTGATGATCTCATTACTGATTTGCTAGCAGAGGACAAATAGTTTTACTGTTTTAGAACTACTAGATGTGTTCATCCTTTGATCAGATAGTTATTTCTCCTTACAACCGAGAAAAAATTATTTTCTACCAAAAAGATGGTAGAGGCAGCCTCTGCATACCTGGGGAGCTGTCAGAGATCCAAGGCTGTCTGCAGCTGGGAATAACCCACAGGTATAAAGAAAAGTGTCGAAGCTTATTTGGGTGAACGCACTTTCCCATAGAAACCATGTTGTTTCAGCTTTGGCAAATATAAAAAATAACTTCACTATCACATCTTGTCAAAACAATCTTTAAAGGATGCTTGTAGCAATTTGAACTACTTGCTAATCCAAACATATTGGAACACATTCCATTCACATTGTCCTACAGCAGCAATAAAAAATGCCTTTTTCAATATTAATTTTGTTGTGGCAAGGCAGCAAAAATGTAGCAGCTATGATAATAGCCCATTTGAGACAGAGACAGTGTCGTGGTTTAGCCCCAGCCGGCAACTAAGCACCATGGAGGCGCTCACTCACTCCCCCTCCCGCAGTGGGACGGGGGAGAGAATTAGAAAAAAACTCATAGGTTGAGATAAAAACAGTTTAATAGGACAGAAAGAGAGAAAGAAACAACAATGATAACAACAATAATAACACCGACAAAGGAATGTACAAGAACAAGTGATGCCCAATACAGCAATTACTCACCACCCGGCGATCAACAGCCCGTCCCCGAGCAGCGATTCCCACGCCCCGGCCAACTCCAGTTTATGTACTGGGCATGATGTCATATGGTATGGAATATCCCTTTGGCCAGTCTAGGTCAGCTGTCCTGGCTGTGTCCCCTCCCAGCTCCCCGGGCACCCCCAGCCTGCTCGCTGGCAGGGCAGCACGAGAAGCTGGACTGTCCTTGACTGCTCAGCAACAACCCAAACCATCAGCACATTATCAACAGTTTCTCATCCCAAATCCAAAACACAGCCTCACACTGGCTGCTGTGAAGAAAACCAGCTCTATCCTGGCTGAAACCAGGACAGTATCCACCTCTTATTCCATACCATTTACGTCATGCCTGGGTCCTACACTTTTCAATACATTCCAATTATTCATTATTACTCTTCCTGTCTTTTAATATGTACACATGGATATCACGTTCTTAGTCCCTGGGCCATCACTTTAAAATTTCTGTGGAGTT
>NW_010509869.1:0-208 GCF_000687285.1 Phaethon lepturus
TGAGAGAGTCCCTTGGGAGACAGTCTTGAAGAACAAAAGGGTCCACGAAGGCTGGACAGCCTTCAAGAAGGAAATCTTAAAGGCACAAGAGCAGGCGGTCCCCATGTGCCAGGAAGGTGACCAGCCTGGCTGAACAGGGAGATTTTGCTGGGACTCAGGGAAAAGAGGAGAGTTTATCACCTCTGGAAGAAGGGGAAGGCAACTCAAG
>NW_010509869.1:825-1988 GCF_000687285.1 Phaethon lepturus
TCATCTTAAGGGTGCTCACGGGGCATGTGAAGGACAACCAAGGGATCAGGCCCAGGCCGCATCGGTTCATGAAAGACAGGTCCTGCTTGACCAACCTGATCTCCTTCTATGATCAAGTGACCCGCCTAGTGGATGAGGCAAAGGCTGTGGATGTTGTCTACCTGGACCTTAGTAAAGCCTTTGACAGAGTCTCCACAGCATTCTCCTGGAGAAACTGGCAGGTCGTGGCTTTAAGAGGTGTACTCTTCGCTGGTGTGGCGGACCGACTCGCGGACGTTGTCTTAAACATTTCTTGGTGTGGAGGCCTGCGGAGCAGAGCTACAGTGCAGGCATAGTGGTAAATATCACCTGGACTAGACTGGGTTTGTCGACTCAGCTTTGTCTCACCTTGACAGACCCTTATCTATGTGGAGATGACTTGGGGGGAGCTGCAAAAACAGCTCAGCCCAGGGAGCAATAAGAACCAAAACCTGAATGGAGCCTTAAGTACGGCACTGAAGGAGGGCACCGAACAAACAATGACCCCCCCCAAGCATCCCCGAAGAACATGCCACGTGAGCACTAAGAACGTGCAGTTTCCTCACGCAACGGGAGTGAAAAAGGTGAAACTAAAAAGTATAAAAGACAGTGCCCACAGTGACTGGGGGCAACCCCCAACCACCCAGGAACGACAAAAATCAAGAGGACCAACGGGATGCCGCTGGATCCACAGGTGGTGATGTCTTCTTTGTCTTTCTCTGTCTCTCTCTTTCTCCTTGTCTCTTTGCCAAATCATGAAAGACGTGGTTCACAGGACTTGTTGGTCTGGTTAGATTGTTTAGTTTACTATTAAATTGTTAAACTGGTTGGCTAGTGTCGTTTCATCTTAATTCAGTCCAGGGGGATCACGAATCTGGTCGTTGGTCCCAAGGCGAGGGAGGTCATCCTAAACGGCTCCTTTCGGGCCACGACAGCTGGGTAAAAAAATGGCTGGAGGGCTGATCTCAGAGAGTTGTGGTGAATGGTGTTAAATCTGGCTGGTGGCTGGTCACAAGTGGTGTTCCCCAGGGCTCAGTTCTGGGGCCGGTCTTGTTCAATATCTTTATCAATGACCTGGACAAAGGGATTGAGAGCTCCCTCAGTAAGTTTGCACATGACACCGAGTTGGGTGGGAGTGTTGATCT
>NW_010509870.1:0-15414 GCF_000687285.1 Phaethon lepturus
GTCGCTGGGAGCGCCTGCGGGAAATGGGGCGAGGGAGCCCGGCCCCAGCCGCCGCCGCCTCCTCTCCGCTTCCACCCGCTGCGGTCTGTCGCCAGTGGGGTGAGCAGCTTCCCTTGCGAGACCGAAGTGCGAAGGTCCCGGTGGAGTGGAGTCCGCGGTTCTGCAGAAGAGCAACGCGCGGCCTTGTTCCCGCCAGCGTGCGCATTAAGGAACGGGAGACGTGAAGAGCAAGCTGCTCCACTGAGCCTGTGCGATTGCTTCTGTAGCCCAAGAATTTGAAGTAGGGGAACCTAATCAGGATTTATAGGACAAGACAAGTTGAGGATATGTTTTGTGTTTGCAGGGTTAGAGATCTAGGTTGTAAGCCCATTTGGGCATTGTCTGCCAACCTTTATACCTGCCAAACAGAGAAGATTTAAAAAAAGTAAAAGGTATGTGTGTAGCTATAAAAAAATTTTAGTTTGTCCAAGTCATCTATTCATGAATGTCTTCAGCTGTGTTTTGCTGAAGAGTATCTAGATTAGGCCCTTGTCCTCTGGAGCACAATGCTTTACTATCATGTGTGTTCCCACTGAAGTCTATATGACAACTGAACATCATGAAATGTTGACAAGATCTGGTTCAAGATGATCAGCCCATAAGTGGCAAGGTGCTCTTATTGCAAAGTGCTCTAGTGTGTGTGTATATATGCAATGCGCTTGTGGCATATGCATAAATTCTGCTGCACTTGCTACTGACAATGTCTAGTGGTCAGAATACTAACTTAAAACATTTTGTGGTGGATGGTTTCCCAAAACTTGAAGAAATAATATGTATTCCTATGAATTTAAACAGAAACATGACCTGTGTGCATGCAAGCTTGATTTAGTTGGGACTTCGTTGTTTCACTTAAGTAACAAGATAAATATGTAAATAAATAAAGTAAGAAGATAAATGTGTTCTACATTCTCAGCCTCAGCCAATTATTTATAAAGTTGAGGTACATGCAGGTATGCACAAGCATAAATTCCTAGTAACTTCAGTGTGGCAAGATCACAGATGAGAGCTAGAACGATCAAGCTGCATGGTCTTTGTGGTTGAATGTTTACAGATGTGTACACAAACACACAAAATCAGTTAGGTGCAATTGGTCTAATTGCTTATGAGCAGAAGATAAATCTTTTCATGCTGGTTGCTGACTGAAGAACAAAACCTGTTTACTGAGAGAACGAGAGTGCACCTATTCCGTAAGGGCACTGTCCTGCTATATGCCAGCAACTGTGGAACAGAATGACTCAAAGGCCTGAAACCTGGGGACTGACGGGTTGAGGCACTGCGAAAAGGAGTGCTGTCTTCCATTCCCTCTCACAGGCTGACATTCAGAATGGCTGCAGTGGTAGTGTTGGGAAACACATCAGAAGGATGCACACCTTCACTACAAAATGTGCAATCCTTTAGTTAAAAAGATTTGAAATAATTATTTTGTAGTACAATGATTCCTGCCTGGTTCCTTCTTTTCCGTCACTTCACCGGAGGCGCAAGGGTTTGGAATCTCTCTTTAAACATCCCACTCTCTGCTACAGTGGCTCCTGACAAAAAATGGCTTTGAAACAAGTTTGGGTGTAGTTTTGTGTGTCATGAAAATCAAACTAATCTGTCTTCTCGCCCTCTTTCCATCACCAGTGATTTGATGGAGGTTTTACAAGGAACAAGTTGTCTTTTATGTCTTTAAAATAATAGAAAAACAACCTCCAATTTAATTTAAAAAAAAATCTGTCAAGCCTGAAGGGTGAGCATGAACCAACCAACCTTTCCCACTGTCTTCCAGGGACTCTTCACTTAGTTCAGAGGAAGTTTCCCATTTTACATCGTGATTCTTCTTTATGGGAGGGTTATTTTCATTCTCTGTTTCTCAGACCTTTTCCTGTAGATGGGAACGGGGGAAGGAGCCCAGACGTGGCAACACATTCTCAGGCTCCTGCAGGACCACCATGGCTTATGATGACTCCAAGAAGAAAGAAGGTATGACTGCTTCATAATCTCAGAGGGAGTTGCCAAAAGAAAAGGGTACCCTCTGCAGCCCTTGCCAGGCCATGCAGTCAGAGTGGGAAAGGAAGCTAGTCTGCTGTGGAGCCCTTAAATTCAACCTGGCCAAGTTGCTAGAGGATCCCAAGCCCTTGACTTCCAGGTCACTTGAGAAAAATGGGTGGTATTTCCTAATGCAAACACCTTGATTGGAAACTCTGCCACTGCAGCCTTTCTTATCGCTGTCAGGTCAATGGAACAGGAGACCAGGGATAGGGGTGTGTTTAGTCATGGTAACATTTCTAGGTTCAGTTCTCTTTAGGAAGAAATATACAAGGGTTACAAATGAAATCTAGAGTGATTGTGTTACAGCATTAGAGCAGTGAGGCCCATCCCTGTGGTCAGAGAGTACACATTGTTATCTTTTAGGCCCCTGTGATTGTTGGGTTTTGTTCATCACTCTGTACCAACATCTTATTTTGTGCATAGTCCACATGTCTATCATTCCTTAATGGAGTATTTAATTTCTTCCTTTTTTTCCCATGTCACGAAACTCTTAGAGTTCCTAGAGAGTGACCGAAGTGGTGATGACTCGGGGCTGGCAACTGGCAGGATACAGCGAGAGAAAAAGCGCCCTTACAAGGATCTGCTGCAAGAGGAAGACGAGATAGCAACTCAGGTCAGGAAGCCCTCAGAGAAAAGGTTGAAGGTATAAGAATATGTGTAAAGCTAGTAATGGAATGGGATGGATGGGTTTCTTGTTCTTTTTTATATAGAAATGCATGTAGAAAACAGCAAGAGCAGCTAATTTGTTCTGTATTGTTCAGTAACTTTCCTGGGGAAAAGGAGGGTGTCAATCCCAATTGCAACTGATTCTGATTTTTCTGGCCTCAGAAAACAGGGTAGGAGGGTGCTATCCTAGTCTTGGTGTAGAGCCTTGCAAGTCATAAAATAGCATGAATAACTTCTTACTCAAAAAAAGTTTTAGAATTTATGGTTGTATAAATAGCCAGCAAAGCTATTTCAGCAAAGGATGAAGATAATGTTAACTGATGCGCTGTTGTCTTCCTGATTCTGCAGACAGCCTGAATCGATAGCTCTTGAGAGGTATGAACTTGCCCTATTCACCTCTTTGGGGCCTTAACTCTGAAATCATGTAGTGACAACTTAAGTTTCTTCAAAACTTTCCTCTTTGAGCTAAAATTTCTGCTGTTAGCTCAAAGGTGACTATCTTGTGATTGTTTTTAATTTTTTTTAATCTGGAAAAGAAGTTCTAGTTTAAAATTAAAATCTTCTACCATGCAGATGGAATTCTGTAGAGGAGCTTCATTTTCAGACCGTAAATTGGTCAAGAGACAAATAATAATTGGGTGACATGACATATTAAGGTCAATTTTTTGGCCCATAGTTTTAATTGTCACCTCTCTGTACGTCCTTTCACTTCTCAGCATATCAAACATGAACTGCTCACCTTCATTTTCAAGGCTTGACAGCCTATGCATGCTTAGTTGTTTCTTAGCTTTATTAAGAGGTAGATGTCTGTCTTTTATCAACTCATCAGCTGATCTTCAAGTGCTGGCTTTCATTGCCTGTTTCTTAACACTTTCAGATGTGCTTTTTCAAGTCTTCTTGTGTATTGCTCCTGTCAGTTGGAGGGAGCTCCCTATAGAGATCTGTCTTTCAATTTCCTTATAGCCCTCTTGTGCTGCAGTGCCTACAGAAAGCTTGATGCCAGTTAGGTGGCTGATGTGCTGAAACCAATCCCAACTAATACCATTTTTTGTGTTCTCCCACCTATCCAAACCATGCTTTTTGTCTCTTACCTTAAACCTCCACTGTGGGCTCTTGGGGACAGAGGTGTGTTTCCTCTTTGCTTGTTTTAGCACCTAGAACAATGATCCTGGTTCATACCTAGGGTTCCTTGATGTTACAGTAGTACAAATAACTTTTGATATCTCCTACAAATTACTCTCTACGTCAGTAATCCATGTGAATCTCATATTGTTTCCCTCTTGTTTTCAGCAACTTTTTTCTTCTTATTCTAGGACAGTGAGCATTTTCCAGGGACAGAACCTCACAAAAAGAAGAGAAAGCACTCCTCCGATGAGTTCTGCTACAGAGGTAAGATAGTAATCGGGCAGGGGAAGGAGCTAACAGATCCTGGCTGTGAGGAAAGGATGCTATTAAACCAGTGTCATCAAGCTTTGTGGTTAGCACTTTATGGGGGGAAAGTACATCAACCTGTTTTAGGACAAGTAATCAGAAACCTGATGCTGATCAGCACCAGACAGCAAAAGATTGGGGAATGATATTTCAGAGTCTAGCTTAACAAGTTGCCATTGTTGTGGGTAGAGATCTTCCAACCTCCTTTTCATTGACAAGTTGCCCTTCTGGCATTTGCATTTCTTTTTTCCCTATTGCATTACAAACTGTAATTTTATTTGCAGATAGCATTACTTTCTTTGAATTTATCAACATAGAATGCATCAGGGTGAAAAATAAATGCATTTGGGTTCAGTTTAAATACAGAAACATTATTCCCACAATTAATAAGCTGGCCAGAAGGTGACAATTCTGTTCATAAAAACCTAACAGATTAAAGATTTATTTTTGACCCAATGAAAAAAGAAAGCCAAGCTGAAATTTCATCAAAATCTGTTTTCAGAATGAAAAAGCTTGTATTTTCAATTCATTTGTCTCACCTTGGCTAAAAATGGCATGAAAACCTTGCAATTGAGATGTAATTTCAGGCTCAGTAAGATACATTTTAATCAAAATATGTTATTTCACAGTAGAATACAGACTTCGACAAAACTTCAAGAACTTACCTCCTCTGTATTTCTGCCTTAAATTATTTGACCAGCTTGGATGTTACAGCTCCTGAATTGTATCAGTAAGGCTGTGCTGAGCTGACTACAAGCTGCAGAGATGTAAATCTGTTAGCTGTAATCATAAGTCTTGCAGGATTCCCACTTCTTTGGGCTAGTGTAATGCTGTCTTTAAGGGTATCATCTTGATGTACATTTCTCTTTATCTTTTTCAGGTGTTTCGACTTTGGATCTACCATCAAAGAAGAAGAAAAAAGCAATTTCTAGCCCATCCTCAGCTGATACAACCATGGATTTACTCAAGGCTATCACCTCGCCTTTGGCCACAAGCTCAAAGTCTTCAAAGAAGACCTCTGAAAAACCATCTTATTCTTCTTCTGGCCATTCTGAAAGCAAAAAGGAGCACCACAAGAAGAAGCTGAGTGGGAGCAGTGGGGAGCACTCAGTGGACGATGGCAGCTTCCACAAATCTAAAAAAATGAAACCACTGTACGTGAACACAGAGACACTTACTCTTCGTGAACCTGATGGCTTGAAGATGAAGCTCATCCTTTCACCAAAAGAGAAAAGTAGTGCAGCAGATGATGATTCTTTCTCCCACTCTTCAGCACCAGCAGCTGCAAAGAAATCTTCAAAGAAATCAGCTCGAGAAGAGCAAGGCTCATTTCTTCTAGGTCATGAACTGCAAAGCTTCCTGAAGTCATCTCGGAAGAAGCACAAACCACCTCCGGACCCACATCCACCTTCTGAGAGTTTTGGTGCTGAATCCTCCATTTTTTCAGAGGGCCATGGGAGCGAGTATGAGATTTCAGGTATGGACCCGCCACCAGAATCTGGTTCCTCTTCTGGTGGGGAGTTGGAAGCTGGAGAGCTAGTGATAGATGACTCCTACCGGGAAATGAAGAAGAAGAAGAAGTCAAAAAAAAGTAAGAAAAAAAAAGACAAGGAGAAACACAGAGAGAAGAAGCACTCTAAGTCTAAAAAGAGTTCTGGGCATGCTCCTGTGGCAGTAGCAGAAGTAACAGTGTCACCACCACCTCCTCCCAGTACCCCCTATGTTTTTTCTCCACCTCCTTCTGCTGTTTTTCACTCAGATGGTCAAGGTGAGAAGAGGAGGAAAAAGGAAGACAAGGAGAAGGACAAAGCTGAGAAGTGGGAAAAGGAAAGAGAAAAGGAAAAGGAAAGAGAAAAGGAAAAGGAAAGAGAAAAGGAAAAGGAAAGAGAAAAGGAAAAGGAAAAAGAAAAGGAAAGAGAAAAAGAAAAGGAAAGAGAAAAAGAAAAGGAAAAGGAAAGAGAAAAGGAAAAGGAAAGAGAAAAGGAAAAAGAAAAAGAAAGAGAAAAGGAAAAAGAAAAGGAAAGAGAAAAGGAGAAAGAAAAGGAAAGAGAAAAAGAAAAGGAAAGAGAAAAAGTAAGGAAAAATTGGAGGGAAAATAGAATTTGGGTGATGGGTAACGGTGAATTAGTCACTCCCTTATAAAGGCATGTTAAATTGAAGCAGAAAGATAACTAATACCAGGATTGATGGTTTCACTGAAGCACGTCTGGAAAAATGTGTCAGCCGCTGTGATTTCTGTTTGTAGCAAAAGGAGTATTTATCATTCTGGTTTTGTGGCACAGGCAGTCTTTAGCCAATAGAGGTTCTTTGAAAAGCTTATGCTTAATTTGCTTGGTACAGGTTATGTACCAAACACAATTGCATCATTTCCCAAGGTAACCAGTTTTAGCTATTGGCAGGCAGACTTTTGGACTAGTGATCTAGTCCATCAGCACAGTTCCTGTAAAAAGAAATTGAGCTCTAATGTGAAAAACCCATTTACTC
Organism: Phaethon lepturus; assembly: GCF_000687285.1. NCBI lineage: Eukaryota > Metazoa > Chordata > Aves > Phaethontiformes > Phaethontidae > Phaethon > Phaethon lepturus. The sequence goes on from NW_010509870.1 coordinate 6,652, forward strand.
CTGTATTCAAATGAAATTGTAATTCCTAGAGAGTACCACATTCTCAGTTTTGTCCTGTACTCATAAACTCAGTTTTCCATGGTTTATCAAACTATGAGTAGGAGAAATGGTGGCTAGCGTATGAATGAGTTTACAGGTTATATAACTGTAGCTGTGTAACTAGATAAATGGGGAAAAGCAGTCTCTCTGTGTTTGGATAGACAAGAGTTGCTTTGTATCAGGAAATGGGCTGATGTAGCCCAAAGTCGTTCAGCCATTATTTAGTTCTATTTGGTAAGTTTTCTCTGATCATAGCTCGTCAACCATTTACGCTTCTGCTGTTGATGTACTTAACACTGTCTATTTTCCTGCCAATTTGAATTGTTTTGTAAGGATGCAAGGAATGGAACAAACATGATGAGGACTGAATTGTTTTGACAGATCTGCAATAGGTACTGTGAATAGTATGACAGAGAAATTTTTTTATTAAGTTTTAAAACTGAGATACAGTAACAGAGTCGTATGTTGATCCTGGATTTAGAATAGCAGGTGGTTGTAACTTATGAATGAAATGCATTGATAGAGTTGTTGCAAGATAAGCCTCGCACTAAGGCTAGTTCTGGCGGGTTCCTGTATAAACACTAAATTCAGCCAGAACATGTAAAACACTGCTTTTTTAGGCTCCTGATCTAAGCACCACATCTTGTCTTTAATTCTTCAATAAATGCCAAATTCTTATTAAATTTGAGTATGTCTCATCATAATTGAAAATCTTTGTTTCCTTTTCTTCTTTTGACTAGCCAAAGAAGAAAAACATGTCTGCCTATCAAGTGTTCTGTAAGGAATATCGTACAACTATTGTGTCTGAGCACCCTGGAATAGGTGAGAAAATAATTTAGCGTTCTCTTCTCTTGATTCTACGCCAGTTGGATCTGTTTCATACTAACCTCTTAATTTTGACAGAATGCAAAGAATCTGCCAATTTTCTTTGAATAACAGATGGCAAAGGGGACAGGAGTGGATTTCATTATTTGATTTCATTGCAATTTAGCCAAGCTGTGAACCTGGATAAAGAAATTGCTAGCTCTTTCTTTACTTAAAGGGTTACCTTCATTGTGTCACTTTCACGTATATAGACATATGACTTTATATTCCCAGTATCAGCTTTTTTCTTTTTAAACAGTAATGGAAATGCACACTGGCAGTCATTTTCAGGACAGAGTGGAGAATTCCAGTTGTGGAACAGGTTGCTTCCTAAATATCTATGTGTGGGCCAGTAAATTTCCTATGTTCTCTCCATGATCTTATGATTTCATTTATTTTAGACATTTTTCTTCTTTCCTTCTGTCAGATTTTGGAGAGCTAAGTAAAAAACTGGCAGAAGTGTGGAAGCAGCTACCTGAGAAGGATAAACTGGTGAGTGTGTGTGAGATGTTTTTGTAAAATGATTTCTGTAAACTAGGTGCTTAGGTCAGAACATGCTGGCAGCATTGCCACTATACCTTGAAAAATTCTACCTATGTCCCCAAAGCATGTAAAGATGGAAAGTATGGAAACCTTGCCCTTGCAATCGTAAAGAGCATCCATTTTCTTCTTGTGGTATTGCTTCACCAGTTAGCTATGTAACATCATTCTGCCTCCAGGTCCTGGCATCAGGTAACAGAATTACCTAATGTTATGAATCTCTTTTCATACCATGGTAACTGCAGATCTGGAAACAAAAAGCTCAGTATCTCCAGCACAAGCAGAATAAAGCAGAGGCCACCACTGTAAAGAGAAAGGCATCATCTTCAGATGGTGCACCAAAAATAAAAGGTAATTGTTGCACTTTATTTGCTCTGGTTCTTTTTTCTTGGACGGGGAAGATAGCGTAGCCTGCGGAATAAGGAGCAAAGGTCCTTTCCCACTTCACACCCCTACCTGCTTTCTCACAAGGCTTGACATTTAAATCATCATGTTACTCAAAAAACAATTTTTCTGTGAGAGCGAGAATGATGTCAGCATTTTTCAAAAAGATTTCCTTGTCTAATCTGTAGAATGGTATTGTTGTTAGCAGTTTAGGGATTGAAATGTAAAACAAGAAGAGGCAGCAGGGAAGTTCTAGTGGGATTAGTTTGCTGCCTGAGGAAAAAGGGTTGTTCTTGTCTTGTCATCTCTGTTTATCAAATCTCCCAGATTGCATTCAGCTAATGTAGATGATTTGTATATGTAGAAGGAAAAGCTTTGACTGCAAAGACCACAGGACCAGTCCACAGAATTATTTAAGCATTTTATGCCTTTGAGATTTGAACTTTACTAAGTAAATAGGCTTGTAAGTAAAAAAACGAAATAAGAGACTATGGAATTTTAATTTGTGTGTTTCCAGCTTCTCCAACAGGAGTGATTTCCCCTCATAAGAAATCCCCCACCAGCACCGTAGTGGTGTCTTCCTCACCAGCTAAAGTTCCTGAGACAGATCCTATTGATGTAGCTGCACACTTACAGTTACTGGGTGAATCTCTGAGCCTCATTGGACACAGACTGCAGGAAACAGAGGTGAGTCTGTAACCAGCAATGTCACAGTGATGTTGTGTCATCTACACACAGGATTGGAGGGGATTATTTTATTTTACTCAGAAGTTCAACCAGTGCTTTTCTGTTAGGAAGAGAATTGAGGGATGGTGTGTCATGTTTCTTTGATGCATTGCTCTTTGTTTTCAGTGAAATAAAAAGCCTTGTTTCTCAGTAAGCAGTAGGCATTAAAGACAGACAGGTCCTTTGCAACTCTAGGTCCTAGAGTTCAGCAAACTCTTCATTCTTTTCTTACTATATGTTCACCTTGGATCTGGTACTTCCTTGCTATCTTTGCCAGTCTCTGGTCCAGTTTCTGTTGGTGTCTCAAGCCTTCATAGAAAACCATCAGCCTTTACTGAGATGTTTTTTGCATGTCCTGTTGTTTTCTGGCAATATCATACTGCCAGTGCTTTTGGATAGGTGCTACTATTGTTTCAACTTACCTGGTAACGTAGAAGTTGTCATATTTTAATGGTTTCCTGCTGTTTGATGATAGTGATTCTATGCATGCACACACACAGCACTTTCAGAACTTGGCCCAGCCTGTAAGAAGAACACACATTTGCCTCAAATAAAATTGATTTTTACGGCTAGTGTGATCATCTCATCCCACTGTGCTTGCTTGTTTTATCAACAGTAAAGTAAATGTTCTTGCATTTTGTTCCTGATATGACCGATTACGGTCATTTTTCAAAGGAACAACCAGAGTAAAAACTCTCTCTTTACAGAAAGGCACACAATTTCCCTTTCCTCAAAGTAACACCAATGACTAAAGCATTTGTTACAGAATTAGCATTTTTCTAGTCTTTAATAATAAAACAACTATTGTCTTTAGGACTTGTGTAGTTAACAAAATAGATGGTACAAAATGGCAAAGAAAATTACATTACAAAAAATTGTGGAATTAGGTGTTTTATGCAACTGATAGCTTTCTGACCTTTTCTGTTGTTCCCTACTTTTTCCTACACCAGTATGTTGCCCACTGAATTTTTAAATTTTTTGAGCCAGCAGGCTCTCTGTGAAGCACATGGCACAGTTTTGTTACTGTGTAAATAATGAAAGTGGGCTAGAGGAGCTCAAGAGTGAAGATACTGTATCTGCATGAGATCAATACAGTTATGAAAGAACCATAATTTCCACTACTCATCCCTATCCAATTTTTTCTTTCCTTACTTCCAGGGAATGGTGGCTGTTTCAGGAAGTTTGTCAGTACTTCTAGATTCAATCATCTGTGCTTTGGGCCCGTTAGCGTGTCTGACCACACAACTACCTGAGTTGAATGGCTGCCCTAAGCACGTTTTGGTGAGTTCCTTGTGGTTATTTCCATTCTAGCACTGTTAATTTCAGTAGAATCCAGATAGAGTTGTTTGATCAATCAGTCTCATGATGTGATTAGAAACCCAGTGCAATAAGAAAATCGTCTTGGTCATAAACTTCTATAGAGAAATATTTCCTTGAAATTCCTTCAGATGCTACTGTTGTACAATATTGTGCAACTTTTTTCTCCCAGTGGCAACTGACCTAATATTTGTATCATTGATTGCAGTGTGTATAGGTCCTGTTTTAGTGACTGAATCAATCCATCTGAATCAAACAAAAGCGCCTGTGCATATACCACTATTTTTGAAAGTTCTAATTTTCCATAAAATTAAAAAGCACCTTCTAGCTGTTTTGTATCACACAATTATTTTTCTTTTAGTAGCATAAAAAATAACTTGTGACCTTAGGATTCCTAATGTGATTGAGTAGGGCCTTTTACATGTGGCTGTAACCTTCTCCCAGGAAAGAAAAATAGTCTCTGTTTTAAGGAACTGCATAACTACAGGTTCTTTTCCACTTTTTAAATGACAGTTAATATTGAGCCTCGATTTAGCAACAGCTTGTGGCATCTATGTAGCATAATGTGGACATAGATTAAGATGGCAGCAGCGTAAAAGGAAGCGGGAGCCATACCTCCAACAGAGGACATGAATAAAAGAGCGAAGGAGAAGAGCAGAAATTAAAAGTAAATCTATAGTCTGCAAAAGTTATGAGATTAAAAACAACTCTAGCAGAGCGAACAACAAAAATGGGATATGAATTGGCATGTTACAATAGGGCAGCCCAAACACTGATCATTCTGAGAACCATCTATTAACAATGACAACAAAGTTGACAGCTTAGGCTGTGAGCTCCGACAGACTGGCTGTCTGCACAAAAGCTGAGTCAGTGGGGTGTTCCCATCTTAAGCCATGGAAAAACATCATATGCTTTTTTTCCTTCTTGCTTGCCAAGTGCATTCAGAGCAGTGACACCACATGACTGATGGTGCGTGTATTGGAAACTTGATCAACTTATTGTTGCAAAGAGCAATGGAGTTTTAGGTGAACTAAGGCATTTACCCTTCACTTCTGAAAACTGGTATTCAGACTTGATAATAAATAAATTATTATGATTTTTACCACCAGATACATAACGACAGTGATGTTTTAAGACACGGAAAAAATTGACAGTGGTCGTGTTGTATGTAGAATGCAATTTATCTTTTCAGTCAGTAGGTGGCATTGTTAAATTCTAGAATCACAACTGGTGCAGATCCAGCACCTCTATCTTCAGCCGTTAAAAGGTGGTATTCCTAAGGCCGCCTTCAGCCACCCAGCCACAGGCTTGAGCTTACTGAAATACTGCATTTGAAGAAGACACAGATAATATACTGCTGGATCTTGTTTTCTGATGTGCACAAGAAGGACTTTTACTCTCAGAAGTCTATTACATTTTGCAAGGAAAACCGGAGGGCACTTCTTTTTCCCATCTGACACTCTACTAGTGGCTGTGTTTAAGCATTTTTCTCTTTACTTTTACACTACAGAATTTCGTAAGGGACTTGTGAGTGTAAAGTCAAGTTTTGGGTTTTTTTTGTAAGCTACAACTTTGATTGCTTTGCTCAAGTCCTTCATCACTGGTCTTCCTCTGGTTGATGTGATATGGTCGATGTGGCTTGTTCCAAATTCAGAGATAAAGTATGGGTTTTGTAAGGATGAGGTCACTTGAGGAAAGCCACAAGCATTTTCATTGTTTCCAGGCACTTACAAATACTGAGGCTGCCTTTATATTTAGTTAACTTACATTTCCAAAAATGTGAAAATAAACCTAGCAGTGGTGGTGGTGATGACTAGGCAACTTTGGTTGTCTCATCATATGATGACATGTAAGACAAGTGAACATGCTTAGTACCTTCATCTGTGTCATTTTTTAAGAATTTTGAGTCATTACCTGACACTGAGAAATACTGAATTTCTTTTCCCAGTCAAACACACTAGACAACATCGCCTACATCATGCCTGGACTTTGATGGGAACAGATCCTGGGATGTACTCAACCTCTGCGTAACTGACTTGTGTACCTATGCACTACACCGGCACTCCTGAAGGGTTCCATGTGTAGGGTTTTAAAGTTTTATATCTGTATAGTATATACATAGGATTATAACTATTTGACTTCTACTTTATGAAAAGTTGTGAAGTTAAGCTGAGAAAAACCGTTTTGTGTTGGTGGGTAAAATGTCCTCCAATTGGAAAGTATTTTGTATGAAGAATTCAGAAAGCTTTTGACATACTCGCCTTAAATTCAGATCCTTTAGTGGGGGAAGCAGCCAGAGAATGGACTTCTCGATATAAAGAAAAAAATGTCACCATAAGAGGGGTCATTGAAACAGGTGGCCCAGAGAGGTTGTCGACTCTCCATCCTTGATGATACTCAAAAACTGAATGAGCAGCCTGCTCTAGTTGGACTTTCTTTAAGCACGGGGATAGACCAAATGACCTCCTGATACCCCTTCCAGCATAAAGTATTCTGATATTCTGTGAGCAGGTAGAGTTGATAATATATTTTGGACAAAGGAATAGAACTAACTCTTCACTAGCCCTATTTCTAACTGGTTTTCAGTTTAAAATTTACTGCTTGAGGGGAAAGATGGATAGTTGATCAAAGATACAGAGGTCTTTGCCTCTTGGTCACTTCTTCCAACTCCCCTCTTCAGTCAGAAATAACTGAAAGTTGTCAGCGTCTGCTGGCTGGCCTGGTAGCTGGCATTTGAAGTGGAAGATGACAACGAGTTTAATCTTTTCTTGGGGACTTGCACCCAAATCATCATTAGCACGATATATCAACCAACTTCATTGGCTTGAGAGGATGAACCTCCTGCTGATTTTTCCAGGGCATGATCAGCCTGCTTTGATGGAGAGGAGCGTGGAAGCAGATGGGAAAAACTTGGATTGCTTCAGCCCATCTTGCACCTCTTTTGTGAACCGTGGTTTCTGAGATCGCTCATCCCCCATCTTTTCCACCAGCAGTATTGAAAGAGCCATGGTGCTGCTGTCAGGCAGTGACTAATGACCAGTTTGAAGCAGTTATGGCCAAGTAAGGCACATGTGGGTTGATAAGACCAATTCCCCTTCCTTCCAGCCACATACTTGGTGTTTGGTTTTCTGCTCCTGTAGAAGAGGAGCCTGAGGAGAGCACTTGATTCTCATATAGGCTTTTGTGTGTCTGTATGTACTTGTATGTGGTGTTCATATCATATGTATTTAACTTTTACCAATATCTGTAACAGATTTTAATTTATCCTGTATATTTCTCTGTGTGTGTGCGTATATATATATATATACATAATTTAAAAGCAAAAATCCCTCCCTCCACCAACTGTGTGGAAAATAGGAAGCAAGTTTGCCTCACCCCACTTCCTGCAGGAGTCGGCTATATGTGCAGTAGTAAGCATTGGCATTGCATGGGGAAGCACCAGAAGATTTTAAGTGTTTGTAGAAACAGGCTATCTTGTGAAGGTAGATAGAACAACTGAGATATAATTTGACTCTAGCCTTTCCAGCCTTAGAACATAAAAGTTTTAAAATGACAGAAGAGAACTTTTTTACTTCCAATCTGAAGTCTAGTTGCCGTTTTTCAGGGCAGTTGAAAGGGAGCAGTCCTGCATTGTGGCTGAGCCCCAAATCACATTTAGGTTAAATCCTCGGGTGAGCAGGAGGGTTTTTCTCCCCATTCCTTTTTACTATGTATTCCCCAGCTGTGTCTGTACAAGGCAGCCTGTCTCTTAGGGAGCTTTTCTCAGTGCAGTGTTAGGTTTTCTGGGTCAGTTAGTGGAGGAGGCAGAAGGTTCTCAGACTACTGTACAAGTTCTCAACGCAAGCCTCACACCACAGCATACATGTTTTAACAATATATGACTAATCCCAGTGAGCCTTGCATTGGGAAGGGCCCAGGAGGGCGGGCAGTCTGATCCTGCTTGGGATCCTGGCCCGTACTAAAGCATCTGCTGTTGGGAGGGGCATGAAATCACTGGCTCTTTCCAGCCCTTAGAGCATTGTGGCGAAGCGGTAGATCTGCTCTCTAAGGAACAGAAGGGGATCAGCTTTAGCTTTGTTGTCTGTGCAATGGAAAACTCTTGAAGAGTTTGAAACACACACACAACCCTGGTGTATTGTATTTTTATTTTAAATTTGTACACTTTGTATAATCTGTATCTTGTGGTATTTGGTACTAGAGGGAAAACTTTGGCAAGACTTAGTGGGTTTTATATTTTTGTTATTTCCTTGCTGTTTGATCCAGATTACATCACAATTATACAAAGAAACTTTTTTGTACTGTACTTACAATATAATTGTTTTTTAACGTTTGGAGTATTGTCACTCATTTCTGGCATGCATTGTCTTCTGCAACCCTTGTTATGATTAGCATTTAGTGTTTCTCAGCGAAACCCATCCAACGTTAAACAACTCGCTCAGTTTGCAGGCAAAGCTACACTGTTCCCAGTAGCACAGTTCACCCAAAACATCGCTCAAAACCTGCTGCCCATTTGGGGACCTTTCTGAGGGGAGACACGCCATCGAGCACCGTCAGTAGCATCGGGGCGTTTCTCTTCCTCGCCACCCGACTTCGATTCAGGTTGGTGGCATTAAGGTGCAAAAGGTACAAGGGCTCGAGGCGAGCGCGTTAATGTGGGACGTCAGGCGGTCGGTGGCGGTTTGCACTGGTTATTAACACCTCCCCGTTTCCAGAGCCTGAGCGTTGGTCGATGGTAGCGGCGGCTCGGGCAGAGCGAATGCTCAGGCCGGGAGGGTGCTGCAGAGCTCGGCACCTGCCTAACCAGCCCCACGCAGGGCTACGGAAGACCAGGAAGCTCGCTCTCCACGGGCTGCCGTGTGTTTGGGCGTCAGCCCCGGCTGGCGGCTTTTCTGC